>NC_143508.1:9668257-9819772 GCF_051622355.1 Phaseolus vulgaris
CTTCTTGTGCTCTTTTCTAGGTGTATAATTTTTTTTTAAAAATTATACTTTTGTTTGTGTATTAGTTGGGTTCAATCCGTGTTTATGCATGACAAATTAAATATAAAATATCATTTTTTATGTTATTAATTCATATATCATAATATTTTTAAAAATAAAAAAATATGTTATTCAAATTTTAAATATTTATTTACTTTTAAAATATATTATTTTTTTATAATAACAATAATAATAATGAAAATAATAATTAATATTAATATTTTATATAAATAAAATATATATACTTAATATATAATATATTATAATATAAATAAAAAAATCATAAATAATATTAAAATTCTCTAAATACATGAATTTAACAAACACAAATATTTAATTATATTATTAGTAAAATTAAATAATATTAATTCATAAAATAAATAATAAAATAAAATTTTAATATAACACAAAAATATCTAATTATTTATACTTTTAATTGTACACTATTTTATTTAACTAAAATCTACATAAAAATAACTTATAATTTCTAAAAATACAAAGGATAAATTTGTAATTTTATATTTTATACTATTAAAAATATTTCAAAATACATTCACAATTATCACATTTCTTACCAAATGGAACGCATTAAAAATCTCTACTTATTGTCATGACTTCTGCATTTGAATTGAATATTTAACACACGTTGTAGATCAATTCATATGTATGTGGAATAAAATTATTGAGGGTAACTCCTTTTCTATATTAAAAAAATCTTAACCGTCCATTTCAGTTACCAAATGATTTTAATATGTAAGAAAAATAATTTTTGTTAGAAAGGAACGAAAAAGCCTAGCCATTAGCCCCTTCACTCTCGTCACCGTTCACCTCACCGCTCTGTTATTCCTATTTTCTTTCCGTTTCTCTCACCTTTCCGAACCGAACCGGCATGGATCCATTCGCCCCGAACCGTCTTCCGATCAGAAAGCCCTCCGCCACAGAGCGCTACCTCGGCGTTCCGTCTTACGCGCCGCCGCACTCTCCATTCGTCGCCACCAACGATGAGCTCCATGAAGACGACGTCGTTTTCTTCAACGGCGACTTCCACACCGATTCAAACCACCACAGCGCCTCCACTCCTTCCTCTTCAACGTCCTCCTCTGCCTGCCCCACTCCCAACCACCACCTCCTCCATCACCACCAGAACCACAACCACCACTCTCAAGGCATACTCGCCGCGCTCCCCGAGAACGAAACCTCTCACAACCTCCGTAACGTTTCGCAGCACTGCCACAAGGCCTCAATCTCCTCCATATCCTCCGCTTCCTCTTCCTCCTCCTCCTCGCGCGTCATTCCCGTCATCCCGCGGCCTCCGCCCCCGGCGCAACCGTCCTCCGTCAAGTTCCACCAGTCCGCGCCGGTGAACGTCCCGATCCTGTCGGCGCAGGGGCGGCGGAGGCACTTCGACTTCGACGATGACGACGAGGAGGACGAAGAAGACGAGATAGTGCCGCCGCACGAATTCGTGGCGCGGAACTCAGCGCAATCGCCGATGCTCGCTTATTCTGTTATGGAAGGGATAGGGAGAACGCTGAAAGGGAGAGACCTGCGTCAGGTTCGAAATGCTGTTTGGCGCCAAACAGGTTTCTTCGGTTGATTCATTCTATTCAAATTCTTCGATTAGTGTTTAATTTTAACTCATTGATTGAATTCTATTCTACTAGTCTGAATTTGTCTGAACTCGTGAATTTCCCTATCCTCACTTCTTTTTCGTTTTCGTACGTGAATTATGCGCTTACTTACAGAATGGAAATAATTAGCGGTGGTAAAGTATCGAGAGAAAATGAATTTTAGTTTTTCTAAGAACGAGACCATTTGCTCATGGAACTAGCTCTGGTATCATTCTGTGATATGACTAATTCAAAAGTTGTAAGTAATTAACTGAAGATTAGGGAATGGTTTTATATTGACATCTATTTTCTAGAATGAGTTATGTAAAATTGGGAATTAAGATGTTGTGGAATGCTGATGATTTAGGGAGGTTATGCAGATGGAGTAATGGACTATGTAATCTCTGACATAGACTATGACTTCTAGGATGATTTAATGCATGGGTTGAGTGTGGTTTATTTCTCTGCTTAAAACACGTGACCATGAAATTGGAAGCTCCAACTGGACCCAAAATCTAATGAATGTTGTTGGTACGTTCAAGCTGTCATGCTCAGATTTGGTCTAGCTCCCTTTTTTAGGGTTAATGGTAAATGGATAATTACTCCTTCAACCTGTAGTTCGAATTTCAACATTTGAACATCTAGTCAAAAACAGATTGGTCAGGGCATTGATTACCGAATGTTGCTTTGCCCCTACAGTGAACAGTGAGATATATATCTAGCAAATTCGGAATATGTTTGTTCTGTTTGGTCTTGTTTTTGGGACCTGATTTATTTCAGTTTTGATGATACTGATGCTTGTTTATTCATTATCGTCAATATTTTTACAGACTAAAAATAAGTAGATGTGGAGATATTGTTACTCTGGTTACGTAGTTTAGCGATATCAAGAAAACCCAATTTGTGCTTAGGAATGAAAGAGTGGAATGGAAATATGGATGATAATCAAACTCGAATTTGATGGGTATGAATAAAAGTTTCTTGCAATAGATCTGATCCTGTATAGATATTTACCTAAATTTTTGCATGTATGGATACAACATTATAGGTATTATAGTGCCTAAACTTACATCCTCGTTTGAATGTTCTTAAAAACACAAGAGTTACACCAGAAGAAGAGTACAATAGATAATAGAGTTTTGAGAGTCTGACAATAAATTATATTTTAGAGAAGGAACAACAATAATATTAAAGTTCAAATTGTTTGAAATAAAGCCAGTTCCTTCTCCAATGATAATGGATTTGTTGTCATTGACTCTGGAAATAGTTTTTGTGATAAAGGTTTAAGATTTTTTTATCTGTCTAACATCAAAGGTCACCCGATCAAAAACATGTGGAGTGAATTATTCATGCATTTTTCAAAACAATATACGTAAGAAAGTTTACAAATAAAGACTAAATTAAAGAAGGTGTGATTATACAATACTAAATCAAGACTAAATCAAGACTAAATCAAGGCATGGCAGGTTGCTGCTGCTTGTATTGGAACGAGAAACCAGTAGTGCAAGGTAATATTTTTCACACTCCTTTTTTATTTTAATTCTTTACTTACATAATTATTTTATTTTTATCACTCCTTTTTTTAGTTTATTGTAATTCTATACTCACATAATTAAAACAAAAAAAAATTAAAACCAGAAACCAAAAGAAATCAAAATCAGAAACCAGTAGCATATCTGTTAATCTTTACAATTGTGTGAAACTACTGTTTATTTTTGGATTTCAATACTTTTCATCAGTTGGTTCTATTCCCCTGTATTTCCAGTTATCATGGGTGGTTGCTCTTCCCCGCCGAAATTTCCGGTTTGGTTGTTCCTCGTCGGAATTTCCAGTTTCTATATGTAGTTGTTGTTCCCCTTCGGTTCCCATCTGTGGTTGTTGTTCTTTTTTTTTTTTCTTAACCGATCTCTTCCTTAGGTAAAGGAATTTTTCCATGCAGTGATGCACTTTATAAACCACCACAGAAAACAACAAAATAATACCTGTAAATTGCGAAACTATAAATATGAAAATAGTACAATAAATAAACATTAACTCTCGAAATAACTAGAGGCTTTCCCTAATAGGTATGACTTCATTTCGAGAGTTAATGTTTATTTATTGTACTATTTTCATATTTATAGTTTCGCAATTTACAGGTATTATTTTGTTGTTTTCTCTGGTGGTTTATAAAGTAAAATTCCTTTACCTAAGGAAGCTCGTGAGATCTGCTAAGAAAAAAAAGGAACAACAACCACAGATAGGAACTGAAGGGAACAACTACATATAGAAACTGGAAATTTAGGCGGGGAACCCCTGATAGAAACCGGAAATTTCGGCGGGAAGAGCAACCACCGATGATAACTGGAAATACAGGGGAATAGGACCAACTGATGGAAAGTATTAAAATCCAAAAATAAACAGTAGTTTCACACAACTTTATTGTAAAGATTAACAGATATGCTACTAGTTTCTGATTTTGATTTCTTTTGCTTTCTGGTTTTAATTTTTTTGGTTTCTGATTTTGATCAAAGTGTTGGTGCAATTGTTTAGGTGAATTGTCATAAGTGGAGTGAGAAAAATAAAATAATTATGTGAGTATAGAATTACAGTAAAATAAAAAAGGAGTGATAAAAATAAAATAATTATGTGAGTAAAGAATTAAAATAAAATAAAAAAGGATGTGAAAAATATTACCTTGCACTACTGGTTTCTTGTTTCAATACAAGCAGCAATGGCAAGGGGAGGAATCGAAGATGCGTTAGGCTCAGAATGAAAGCATGTTTCAAAGAGGTTTTTTCTAGAGCCTACACACAATGAATTATGACTCCTATCACCAAAGAGAATGCAATGGTCTAGGCCTGGAAGCTTTAACGGAATAACATATTCGCATTCCTTCAACTGAGCTGTTTCATAGAAATTATCACTCATGCCCTTCAACTTTAAATATTGATTTCAAACCAGGTAATGATATCCATGAGAACGGGCTCGAGATGGCATGGAGACACGGTTCATCACAGGACTTCACAACGTTCTTTTTTTCTAATTTCCCAAACGATTATGGAGAAGTAGACATGTTTAAGGTTTTCCAGAGATGGGCCAGGGTGAAAAAAGTCTTTATTGCTTGAAAACCTAACAGATGGGGGAGAAGGTTTGGCTTTGTGAGATTCTTTGCAGTGAGAAATGTGAGGCGTCTGGAGAACGAGTTAGATCAAATCTATGTTGGAACTATGAAGCTCTTTGTGAATGTACCGAAGTACCGTAGGAATTAGCTGGAACCTAAAAATTATGATAGGAGGGATCTGAGGAACCACGCGTCGGGGAGTAAGAAGGAGAACAGGGAGGCGAAGCAGAAGGACCAACGGTCACATGGGAAGAAGAATATGAAAGAAGTATGGGTGGAGAAGAAAAGACAAAAATCCTACGCTGAAGCTGTTAAAGGGGTTGTTAAGGAGAGGGGCAGTAGATAGAGTGCAACAGCATGCCCTGCCCTGGATGAAAAGAAGTGTAGTTGGACAGCTCAAGGAAGGTATCTGGTTTGATCAGCTGGGAGAAAAGTTAGTGAAAGGGGGTATGAATATGGTACGTGCGAGGTACATGGGGGATAACTTAGTATTGTTAACCCCAAAGGAAGGGGTGGCTATGGAAGCTCTGATCCTGCACAATAAAGATTGGTTCGATAGTGTCTTTGTCAGCACTCAAACATGGACGGAAACCATTGTAGCGGATCACAGAGTTGTGTGGACCAGGTGTTATGGTCTACCTATCTCCTTGTGGAACAAAGACTGCTTCGAAAAGGTGGTGGGGGAGGAGGCATCACTGGTGTCAATTGATGTGGCTACGTTATCGTGGGAAAACCTAGAATTCGCAAGATTACAGGTACGCATTCTCCAGAGCCGCAGCTGCACATGGATGAATAATATGAGGTTTAACAACTTTAAGTACAACATTGTCATGGAAGAGGAGCCCCCAACTGGGTATGGTGGAACCTGTAAATGTAGCCTCTATGACTCGTCTGATAGCATTTCGTCATCAGAAACTTATGTTGAAGATTCTATGCTATCGGTCAAGAGCTGTGAGGAGGAACTCAGGCAATGGGGAGGATAGTGTTCCCGGTCAAAATGAGTGGAGGACGACGGCCAGTCAGAGGCAGGTGGTAAAGTGGGAGCACATATGACAAATTTGTTTTTTAAGGTAACACATATAGGTAGCAGGGATAGCCAGGGGAAAAGTTATCCTCCTATCACGGAAGAGGAATGCATGGGTCAGACGGCTGTAGCAGACTTTGATTTAGGGGCACTCTCTGTCAAAGCCTACGCTCACGCCTGCAAAAGCAGCCATGACTTTGTTGACCTGGCCAAAGTCGTGGTGGAAATTGAATCCAATTTGGACGTTACGTTTAACCGTTATGGGCTGGGCCAAGAAGAGATAAGGGAGGCCCAACTTGGCAAGGAGCGGGACCCCAGTCCAAGCCACGTGCAGGTTGATGCGGGTGGGTGTGGCTCAGGGCCTTTGACGGAGCCCACCTTATGTGCGAAAGGCAGCACTCATTCCACGAGTGGATTGCAGGGGGCGCGATTGGAAGAAAGCGAACAAAAGGAAGAATGTAATGCCTCCCCTGAAGATGATCATTCACTATGATATATGGGGTTCTCTAAGGTTACAACAATGAATTATTGTGATTTGTAACATTTATTAGTGAGTATAGTCGAATGACTTAGTTATGTTTGATGAAGTCTAAGTGTGCGTTTGGATTGAGGGGTGCACCCCACATTTGTTTCAAGGGATGGAGAGGGGGAAGGTGTGTGGAAAAAAGAAGATAAAGCTTTTTTGGTGCTTCTCATGGATGAAGAGAAAGTGCAACGGGAGAAGAGAAAGCCACATAGGGCTCCTGTGCATTTAAATTTAAATGTATAAATAATAGAATTCAATTATATATTCTAATAATCTAGATTTTGATTTATTAATGAAAATACAAAATCCATTTAAATATTTAAATTCTAAAAATATAAATAATAGAATTCAATTTTAATAGAAAATAATTTAAATTACTTAATTTTATTTCAAATAAACTGTAGATATCAAAAAATATTTAATATATTCATAATAAAAATAAAAATATTAAATATATTTTTAATAAAAAATACTTATATACCTTAAAATATAAATATATTTATAATAAAAAGTATTATTAATATTAATAATATAAATATTAAAATAATAATATTAATAATATAAATATTAAAATAATAATAATATTTGAGATTAAAATTAACATGGATGAAAATAATAATATTTTAGATTAAAATAATAATATTAATTAACAATTTGTTAAAATGAAAAAAATTAAAAAGAATACACATTAAATTAAAAATAACATGAACAAAATTTATTAAATTTTAAAATGTGCATGATTAAAGATTTCTTTTGGTAATATTTTTAAGATGGATTTTAATTATAGTTTACTCGTTTTGGAATTCAACGCAAGAAGAAAGAAAGTGGTGAAGGGTAAGATGTTCATAATACAATTTTCAGATGAGTAGGTTACTATACTATAATATATTTTATTCTATCAAATTTATATTATTACTTAAAGATATGTATTGAGACATAGTAATCTAAAAATAAATAATGGTTTAGGGTCTGAGTATATATACGTGAGGTTACAGATATACTAGCAATGCCGATATATGGGATCATGCTCTTAAGCATGGTAGTAGAATCGAGATACAAGTAGTGTATCGGAGAGCTGATATTATGAATCGTAAATCGTTTCGTATCGTGAATCGTAAGATTCATAAACATTAAAAAATTTAATATATACTTAAATATATAAGATATGTATACATGCAAGATACAATAAATTATATAAATTATATATATGTATATATATATATACCACACAATTTCACCAAAACAACCTCCATGGTGCATACATGTTATTAAACAAATTATGTCTATCTTTTTTTATTTACTTATTTTTTAAAATCCACACTGATTCACACAATACGGAATCGTTTCGTTTCGGGATTCAGCGATTCTTTGTGCGAATCGCATGATACAACTAAGATTCAGGGACGAAAAAGATTCTTCACACGATTCGTATCGTGGGAAGGTGAAACCGTATCGTTTCGTAAGATACGTATCGTGAATCGTAAGATACTAACTACTATGCTCTTAAGTACTATGTATTATCGTCGCTAAATAGACGAGTAAAGATGAGGGATGGTCTAGAGCCTTTGGACATACATTTTAACTTATATAACTTTGTTTTTCTCTCTCGCTCTATTCGTATCCCACTAAAACGTAAAAGGATAACCTCAAGTCAGACTACTGTGAGAAGACTCTTGTTTTTGTGGCCATTATATGAAGTTGTGTTTGAAGATATTCTTGGATATGTTCTATCTTCATTAGTATGCTTCAGTGTGATTTCAGTGCGATAAAGTGTGAAACAGAAAGATTGGCCATTTGCAATAAGCTTATTATAATATTAGTGGCTTTATAATCATAATATGCTTCAAAAGAGGGCACAAAATTCTTCTGAAAGAGAAAGAATGGGCAACCCGCTGGGCGAAGGAAATGGCCTGGGTGAGGAGAGTTTTGCTTATCTGGTTTCTCATAGTCCTCAAAAACACGAAACAGAAAAAGGGGTGGTAGGAGGATGACATTTTTGAACAACTGTTGCGTGAGTATAGTGTCTGTAAGTGTGTTAATTAATTGGAAGCTCAAAATAATATCCCAAAACAATTTTAACATAGTTTTAATAGAAACTTATCATTATTTTAATATGTCGTGAATGTTTGATCGGTACGGTCATAGATGTATGTATTCACGTAAGAATTGTTCTTTGATCTCATGTTTTTGTGAAAAGGAAGCCTATAGACAAGAGAAAGAGCAGCTTGATTTTTTTCGCATGTTTTAGTATTTGATTAGATTTTAGAGAAATTTATAGTTGAGTGAAACTGTTTTGTTATTTCTTATAAATATGATTAGATTTTGTTATTTATTATAAATATACGAAACTATTTGTTTCAAAACTACTTTGTGGAGGTTAGTGACAAATATATTTTTAGAGTGAGTTTTATATTATAGAAAAGTTCCATAAGGTCGGTTTCAGATTGAGTGTAGTGGTTAAATCGAGTGTGCTGAGAAAACCACTTTTATAATTGACTCATGTTGTCATCATCCATTGGTAAAAGATTTTACTTTTATAATTGACTCATGTCATCATCCATTGGTAAAAGATTTTATTAATGTGTCCTTTCGAAGAAGCTCACATCTATAATACTCTTCTTTATAGTTTTCTCACCACAAGTGAAGGTGAAATTTGATCATGTATAACTTTATACTAATCACAAATGAAAAAACTATGAAGTAAACTAACCATATAGATTAAGGGAATGGATGACTAAATTTTTCTGTAAACATTTGTAGAAGAAAATAAAATATGAAATTATATTTTTAGAATCTAATAAAATTAGTTTATGTATGACTTAGAAATTGATATTTATAGATTAATATTAGAGAAAATTTTCTGATTATTTTATAAGTTAATTTTTGTTTGTGAGGATAGTTCATTTATTTTTTAGAAATTCAATCTTACTCTAAAGAAAGGTTGAATCTAATAGAAAGAGTTACTTTTTCAAAATTCAAGAAATTAAATTTCGAATTCATGTTAAAAGAAATATTTGCATTTAATCGGAATGGTTTACGAGAGATCCGTGGGAGAGAAAAAAACTATATAAGAACTAGCATTCAACATCACATTTTATTTGGTTCACTACTAAGAATGTCATTCATCACTATTTATTCGTTTACTAAGAAGAAGATTATTAATCACTACTAACTTGGATTGGAGATAATTATTAAATAAAAGAATAATTCATTTCTACAATGTGATCTCCAATGTAAGGGTTAAATTATCATGTTTTATTTTTAGTTTACATCGGTGTCATTGTATTTTATTATTTTTATAATCCTTTTCCAAGTTTTGTTTTAACGGAAGTCTTATTTACATTTTAATAATTTTTTATTTACACACCAATTTTTAAAAAATTTAAATATATTTTTATTATTATGATTTAGGATCATATTTAAGATTTGTTTTTTAATTTTATCATGTCAATATGGCCTAAAGTATATGTTTTAAACATTCTTTTCATTTAAATTGTAGATTACTCATTAAATATAAAAGTAATAGTACATATTTTTATTTAAATAAAATTAAAACTAGTACAAATATTAAATTTGAACTTATTAAAATAAAAGGTATGTAAAAAAGTTGGAAAACACAATGTTACTTCTTTGTTTCGGTTGAAAAGAAAAGAAATAGAAACTGAAATTATTTGTTAGATGGTTTGATAAAAAGGAAAAGAAAAGAAAGTTAATTTGTTTTCTCATGTTTAGGCGTGTATAGAATGAAAGGAAGTAAAATAAATACCCTGATTATTGCATGATATATCTCCATTACTATTTTCGGTAAAATATATTTAAAAATACTTTGTTAGAGAAAAAAAAACTTGTATAAAAGCCTTTTTAAAGGGAAAAAACAGAAAGAAGAACACGACTCATTATTCCGTAATTTTTTAAAAAAAGGAAATTTATTTTGAAGGAAATCGTATGACAGCTTCGGTTTATATAGAAAATGATACCTACATGAACATGCAATTCTGATTTTTTTATTTCACAAATAGTTTAAAAATAACAAAATTGTGTAACTATGTTAATGTTGGAAAACAATCAAAATCATGCCATTCTTATCGATCATGTGTTAAAGACCATGACGTCTTTAATAAAAAAATCAATTTCTTTTATGAATAGTGAGGAACCAAAATTTTTAGGATTTTTCAGTGAAGAACCAACATTTTTTTTAAAGGATCCATAAATACTTTTACGTATAAAATTTAAAGAGGTTCAAATTTTGAGGATCATTATAACATCCAAGTCACCCTCCTTCCACCTCTTTACACATACTTTTATATATATATATATATATATATATATATATATATATATATATATATATATATATATATATATATAAAATCCCATTTAAACGTAAGAGTAATAGATAGAGGTAGATTGTGATTC
The DNA here is from genome assembly GCF_051622355.1 of Phaseolus vulgaris. Classification (NCBI taxonomy): domain Eukaryota; kingdom Viridiplantae; phylum Streptophyta; class Magnoliopsida; order Fabales; family Fabaceae; genus Phaseolus; species Phaseolus vulgaris. Next base: position 9,678,976 of record NC_143508.1, read on the forward strand.
CAGCATTATTGCCTCCCCTGCATAGTTGGCTTATCTTTACCCATTAAATGCACTGCCACCCCTGCATATAGCATTTCTCAACCCCACCAGAATCCCAGAAAACATTTATATTAACTCACTAACACTATTTAACACCATGTTTTTTTTGTTCTCAGATCAATTTTACTAATACTTACTCCTATGTTTGCTTCAACATCTACATCTTTTTTTTTTAAAAAGAACACGTCAAATATATAAACTAAAACAAACAAGTCATATTAACTAACACATAACACTAGTTCAAATATGTTGTATAAATTCACGAGTGAAATTAAATAAAAAAAGATTTCAAAATTGTGATTCCCTCACAAATTAATAATAGAGAATAATGTATTTTAAAAAAAAGTAGATAATATTTGGCAAGTATCTTTATTATATCTGATCATGGCATTCCACATGCTATATATATAAATGCGCACTTCTATTTACATTTTCTTGTTTTTGTATATCTTTTTTTCATATTACACCACTTGTCATATTTATAACTTTCTTCTCCCATTAGATAGCATGTAAATGTTAGGTGCTCGTAAATAATTATTCTTTCTACCATATAAAAATTGCAGTGTCTTCTAGAATGACTCTATTACCACCTAACCCATCACAATGTTAGTGTGTTCCAGAATGACTCAATCACCACCTAACCCATCACAATGTTGTTGAGTGTGAAGTCAAGACTAACTGGATTGGACTGATTAGATACCATGTTTTAGTGAATGAGTTTAATTATTGTGTTCCCTCCATAATTTTTATTTAAGAGATCTTTTTGCGGGTAATAAAATTGTAACAAACATAATGAAAACTTAATTAGTTACCCGTAGACGTAGGTTGCAGATTGGCGACCGAACCACGTTAGATCTTGTGTTCCAGACATGACTTAGTCACCACCTAACCCCATCACAATGTTGTTGAGTGTGAAGCCAAGACCAATTGGATTGGGCTGACTAGACACCATATTTTAGTGAGTGAGTTTAATTATTGTATCCCTCTATAATCTCTATTTAAGAGATCTTTGTGCTGATAATAAAATTGTAACGAACAGAATGAAAACCTAATTAGTTGCTCGTGGACGTAGGTTACAAATTAACGACCGAATCACGTTAAATCATGTGTTGTTTATTTTCTGCAGTTGATTCGTGATTCGTGATTGTATATTACTTCCCGCGTGTGCGGTTTTCCCAAAGTTGTACTCATAACACCCACTTGCCACACTTCCCTTAGAAAAACATTTCCCATGGAGCATGATATGAGTTTAATCATATAATGAATCGGGTTCAACAAGAAAAGAATACATTCCTTTATTGCATACTATAAAAACATTTAATATTTAATAACATTGCGTTGGAATGACTCACAGTTCCTTCTTGAAATGATAATGGTTAGTTGGATATTGTGTGAAGCAAGCCTCGGAAGCAACTTAAACCGGGCCCTGGTGATTTTTTTGTTATTATTTCTTAATTTAGACAATCATCCAAAAAGCGTATGTAAAGTTTGGTGTTTGGTACTCATTTTGTGAATGTTCTTGGGAACCGTTAATGGAAAGTGTCGCACTATCATTGCATCTCTATCAAAACATTGGAAAGGAACTCATTTGTCTACAAAAATTTAAGGTCACGTGTACTCATCGTTCAAACTTTACACCGTCAATCAAAATGGAAGAACAATGATACGGACAAGGACTTTTATACTTCATTCAAAATGATAAACTATGTTTTGTATCATTTTTTTTCTTGTTTAGATGGTCCCTCTCAATAAATTTTGAAACTCTAGTATTATCATTAATTTTATTATACAATTTGAAAATAAATTTCAGCGTCATAGCACCAACAATGATAATGAATTTCTCATTAAAATAATTTTTTTTCCTCTAAAAACTTAATACTCTTAGATGTATTTGTTATCCTAACACCATTAGTTATGATAGAAAGAAGTTAGATAGTAAGGTTGAATTTTTATGGCTTTCAAGTCAGTAAAGGATATCTATTTTTAAATTTTAAAACTCATAAGATGGATGCTTCTAAGCATATCATCTTTAACGGAAAAAAATTTCCATTTATTCCAATTTTGATGCTAGAAACCGATAACATCCATTTACCTATCACTACCAATTATTATTGCCTTGATGATATTGTTGTCAATAACCATTATTTTATTTCTGAAAACAACATTTAGCATACTAATGGTGACACTGATATCCCTCTTAGACGACCCACTCGTGTTATGAAACCTCCTATCTACTTGGAGGATTTTCAAACTATTATGCCCTCTTCTTCTCCTACAATTACTGACATCAAATATCTTATCAAATATTTTATATCTTATGATTTTTTATCCAATAACTTTTCCAATGTTATTGTATCCATTTCATTCAATGATGAGCCAAGAACTATGAACAAGCCTCCAAGAATGACTGATGGAATAAGGCTATGGGTAAAGAAATTGTTGTCCTTGAAGCCAACAACACTTGGACCATCATTGATCTTCCTCTATACAAGTCAACCATTGGTTGTCGATGGGTCTAATACAAGATCAAATACAGAGTACACAATATTGTTGAACAATATAAGACTCGTCTTGTTACTTAAAGACTACACTCAATTAGAGGGTCTTGACTACCTTGACACATTTGCATCAATGGCTAAACTTACTACCATTCAGTTACTTCTTACCCTAGGTGTCATCAACAATTGGACTATCAAACAAATTGATATCAACAATATCTTTCTTCATGCAGATTTGAATGAAAAGGCTTACATGAAAAATCCACCAGAGTTAACGTCATCTCACTCTCACAAGAATCAATTTTGCAAATTTCAAAGATCCCTCTACGATTTAAAGCAAGCAGGTAGGCAATGGTATTCAAAATTACCTCAATTCTTAAATCAATATTGTTATAAACATTGTATATCTTGTTTCTCAAACATACTAATAATTATACTACTGCTCTTTTGATGTATGTTGATATTATTCTCATTGGTAATAATATTGAAAAAATCTTTCACATCACTTCTCTCCTTGGTCCAAATTTCCTCATCGAAAACTTGGGAGATCTCACCTACTTTCTCAATTAAGAAATAGTTAGAAGTAAGATTTTTAGTTTATATCACCTTTTAGGTGTTGAATAAATAAGTTTTCATGCTCTATTATTCCATTCGTTTATAGTTTTTCTCACTTCTCTTTTTCTTCATTTTATACATTATGGATTATTATCATTAAGAATCCAAATAGATCATTCCGATCATTCTTCAATGGAATGCGCCCCTTACCATGTTATTACAAAATTTACAAATTTCCCTCACTTATTTATTTTCTACCCATTCAAATAAACAGCGAATTGAAGTATATGAGTATATTAGGATTTTTTTTTTCTAAAAAATATTGGAGAAAAAATGAATTCTTTTTATAAGTTAAAATAAATTGATGCAGAAACAGTTTAAAGAAATTATACATAATAGTTTATTATGAGCTAATCTTATTTATTAAAAGTATTTATGAAACAGTTTATGAAAATAGATTCTTCATATACACTAGTGGCCAAGTTTCCAGCTTAATATGTTGCAATATATTATGAGAATGAGAGGGAAGTTCCATTTTTCTTTCTATGAAACTCATATTTACTAAGCATAATTTAAAAAAAGGAAAAATAATGTTAAAATACTTTCCAAAAACTTTTGATTTTATATTTTCTTAATTAGTTATTTTATTATGATTAAAAAACATGTGGATTAAATACTGTGCTATTCAATTGAAGAGACCCATATCCAAAAGTGAGAAGTTAAGGAGAAATTTGGTGTGGAACCATAAATGCGAAAATATGAAATTAAAATAAAAAAATTGCTTGCAGTGAATTATTGTGCTTGGTGATTGGGGAAATAGCACAGAAAAGTTTTTGACGGCATTGGTGAAGAAAATTGTTGAATGTGTATATGATTTTTCCATGCATTCACAGTGTTTCCATGATTTGAGATTGAAGGTCATCCACAGATGCAAAGTAGCATTAAAGTGAATTAAATGGCATGTCAGAAGTAGGAGTAAAGCTGAACAACACTAAGATGAGTAAAAATGTATTATTATTATTATTTTGTTTAAAATATTTGCATTTATTTTTAAATATCTTTGTCATTGGTTGAAGTATCTATCTACTTCCCACTGCACCACCTAGCTTCTTTAATATTCTCATCTAATTCATCTCACCTGTTCTCCACATTCACTCCAATTTTTCAAACCAACATTGAAACTCCTCCCTGCCTTCCATCTTCAAATTTTATGACGTTCTTGTCAGAAATATATGGATTTAGGATTTAGAATAAAATTTAAAATTGATTAAAAATAAATATATTTAATAATATACCAGTGGGTTGCAAATCCCGTCTTATTTTATGAATCGATTTTACAAGATTGAGTTAGGTCTAAAGTCTATTTTTTATTATGATATCAAAGTCATTTAAATTCTATCCTATTGAAATTTTGTTGAACTAATTAAATTATTCGCTATTGAACCATTATCAGATGATTTATTATATAGTCTCATACATAAATTGGCAGTTTAGATAAGTTTCGATAATAAAGAGACAATTACCTCCTGCACCATATCACTGCACTCGCTTCTGGGCTTAAGGTGAATTTTTTAAAAAGCAGTATTGGCGGGATGGGGTTGGATCAATGTTCGCTTCAGCATTTTGCAGCTACTCTTAACTATAAGGTGATGGTAACTCCTTTTGTCTATTTAGGGTTACCGGTAGGAGGATGCCATAAGCGTAGTGTTTTCTGGAACGGGGTGTTAGAGAGAGTTCAGGGCAAGCTGTCGAGGTGGAAAGGCAAGTGTTTGTCGATGGCTGGGAGGATCTGTTTGATTAAGTCAGTCCTCTCCTCAGTTCCGTTATTCTTTATGTCCCTATTCAAACTGCCATCTGGGGTGGCTGACAAGTTAGTTCGGATCCAAAGAAATTTCGTTTGGGGGTGGGGTTCTGACAAAAGGAAGATTGCTTGGGCCTCTTGGAATAAGGTTTGCGAGCCTCGGGACTACGGGGGTCTTGGAATCATTGACTTAAAGACTTTTAACCTGGCCCTGCTAGGCAAGTGGATTTGGAGGTGGGGGTCGGCCAAGGGAGGTTTGTGAAAAGAGATTCTTGACTCTAAATATGGTGGATGGAGGAATTTGAGAGCGGAAGGTAAACCCTGCAGGGGTTCTCTTTGGTGGAGAGACTTGAAGGAGGTTTGGGCCTCGGTGGGCTGGGGTAGAAATTTTGAAGATGGGGTTGAGTGGAAAGTTGGTGATGGAGGAAATATTTCATTCTGGGAGGACAGCTGGTTGAATTGTGGTGCTCTGAAGGGAATGTTTCTGATATTATATTCGCTTAGCACGACTAAAGCTGCTAAGGTGGCCGAGTTTGGGAACTGGTTTAATGGTGTTTGGATTTGGCATTTGTGCTGGCGTAGATCCCTCTTTGACTGGGAGAAGTTGTTGGAGGAGCAGTTAAGTCAGTTGCTGCAAGGGGTGAAGATGGATGTGGGAGAGGTGGATAGCTGGGTCTGGAAGGCTGAGGGGTCTCAAAGTTTTACTGTTAACTCAGCTTATAGCAAGGTAAGGAGGGTTAGTGATGGGGAGTCCTCTCCGACCTACAGTAGGTTGTGGAGGTGTAAAGCCTTGCCTTCTGCTGTATTCTTGGCCTGAAGAGTTTTGGAAAATAAGATTGCAACTAGGGTTAATTTGGTAAGGCGCGGGATGGTGGTTGAAAACCCTGGATGTTGCTTGTGTGGAAAGGTCGATGAGTCGTCGAGTCACTTGTTCGCCGTTTGTGACTTTGCTTGGAGGGTCTGGTGCCTTTGCTTTGAGTGGCTTGGAGTGTCGTTCGTAATCCATTTGGATCCAATGCAAAATTTTATTCAATTCAGGTTGAGTCAGGCATCTGTTTCGGTTAATGATGTTTGGGGGGGCAATTTGGGTTTGAATTGTGAGTGAAATTTGGAAGCATAGGAACTCGGTCGTCTTTAATGGAGGAGTGGCGGATGTGTTAGAAGTTTTTGCCTCAGCACAAATAAAGGTGTGGTCTTGGATTGCTGCAAAGTCCCGCGTAGTTTATTTTTCCTATCCCTGTTGGGTTCTGGATCCTTTGGCATGTATACGACTGATTCGGTAAAGCTAGTTAGCACTTGGTTTGGTTGATCTTTTGACCGGCGGTTTTGGGTGTCGAGTTAAGAGTTAAATTGTATGTATGTTTGTAAAAGGGTTGGACCACCCCTGAAGTGATTCTCATTTATTGATATTTTTCTGGAATGTATTATTTTTAATTTTGGATTTTCATTTCCAGAAGAATGTTTTCGAAAATAAAAAACTATGTTGAGTGTAAGTTAAAAATGATTGATTGTAGGAATAACTTGTCAAAGAAAGAAGGTGGATCACATCAATTACACATAAACTTAATTTATATTATATAAATAAAGGTCATTTTTATTTTATACACTAATTTTATAACAATAAAATATAACTTGAAAGAGATATTTTTCTACTACGTGAAAAGATGAAGAATCAGTTTTCTTCATTCTTTCAAAGCTTTTGACAAAACTTATAGTAACCCAGAAAATTCTAGTAGTTGCTAGATTCTAGCTCTTTAACACTAACACTGACTTGGGTGCAGAGGCTTTATTTATTCATACCACATATCCACGTTATGATTGAACACAACAAGTACGATGTCAAAAGTGTGCTTTTCAACGCACCAACTTAATTTGTGGAAAAAATGTGAGTACTTTTACTATTTGTTAATGTTTCATTTTACTTATTTTCTTGCATGAATCATGAACTTGTTTGTTGTCATCAAGAATTAGTCAAAAACAGATCAAATACTTATAAGATAATTTTGACAACAAATAACATAACTTCAATATTTGATACCCTTTTGCTAAATTAGTTATAGTCTTCAAAGCTTCATTTTCATGCAAATTAGCATCACAAATACATAATTTTTTTAAAATGAACTATGTATTTTAATTTTGTAGGTCTTACCATGTCGTGCAAACTTAATCGTTCTATTCAAAAATTTACTTTAATACTAAAATGGTTGGAACAAGTGTTTAAGTTGACCTTATAACTCTTATAATTCACCTTATACATCAATCTATAAATATTTTTTCTATTCATTTATCTACTTGAAGTATAATTTCACTAAAAAAAAATCATTAAATAAAAATAAATTTTAAAAATAAAAAATAATTAGTTGTTATATTGACTAAATTAGAAACTATTTTAAAGACTAAAAAAAATTATTAATTTTTAACTAATTTCTATTATTGATAAATAATTTTTAAATTGGTATCTAATTAGCTACCAAAGTTATAACTACCAATTATTTAGATTCTAAATTTGGTAGAAAAACATTGGTAGTTAATTAGATACTAATTTAGAAATTATTTATCAATAATAGAAACTAATTTAGAAATCAATTTTCTTTTTAATTTCTAAATTGATTTCTAATTTAGTCAATATAGCAACTAATTATCTTTAGTTTTTAAAATTGGTTTCTATTCAATGAAATAACTTTCGTAATCAAATTGGAATTTTCTTTTAACCAAAAGATAAATTATTATACTAAATATTTCGACATGTACAACTTCAATTTTTGCACATATCTTATACCAAAATAAATAACATTCCCAAAATTTCATGTTTGATGTTTTGTTAGTTGTTTAATTAATTAACATAAATTAGATTTGAGGATTAACATAACCCTTTTACTTAAAGTTAATTATTGGATTAACAAATATGAGGATCTTTATACTTAATTGTTTCATCAAGATGATCATTTGGTGCTAAAGAACTTGGTTTCAAACTTACTTTTAAAAATAACTTGGTTTGTGAGTTGGTTTCAGTGGTGGTTGGGTCATCTTAACATGATTTTTTGGTATATTAGAATAGCTAAAAAAACCTATTTAAATAATTTAAAATTTTGCAAACTCGTGAAATCCACACATTAAACCAGATTAGGTAAATTAACCCATGTAAACTCACAATTATAAATTGTCCAAAACTTTACCTAGTACAAGGGACTAAATTAATATGAACAACTTGTGTTCCGTGACTCTATACCTACCTACCCTTAACAACGGTTAACGATTTTTTTTTATATATAGAAATTTGAAAATAAGCCTTTTTTATAATTTTAATATGTTTTGAGTAAAAAATTTATATTTTCAATTCTTTAATTAATTTTCTATAAATGATAATAAAAAAGAATCCAAGTTAATTTTAATTATGTTATTTTGAATATAAAATAAATTGAAAGAGTAATATTTCAGACCTCTCATTAACATTAATAATACTTATATTAATAAAATTAATTTTTATTTAATATTTTTTGAATAGTGAATGAATACCTGTATTCATAAATAATTGAAAAAAAAAAGCATCAACATTTAACAGAGCAAATATCCCTCTATATAGGTAACTCTAAAGAGATTTTCTAAAGGAGTGAGAATTGAATTTTTGTACCTAAAAGACAGTGCTTTTGGGAAGAAATGAAACTGCAGCATGAGCTTGGTTATGTATGTGTGGATTCCAGTGCATGCTATAGCTCTTGTGATATGTTGATAAGCTCTACCAAGGTATCTTAACTACAATCTGTAGACACCAACTACTAATATCAGCCAAGGACCCCTTTCATTTAATGTCCTCACTTCATTGTTTCTTCTATTTATAACCTCCAAACTTACCACTTCCTCTTCAATTTTCCTTTCCCTTTTTCCATATATTTGTCAGCTTCTTCTTCCTCATAGCTCATGGCTTCTGTTCAACTTATCACAGTTCTTCTCCTTGCCTTAGCCCTAGCTAAATTTGACCCCTCAACATGCCAAATACTACAAGGCAAAGTCTCCTGCGTTGACTGCACTCTTAACTATGACTTATCTGGTTTGTCAACTTTCATGCATCATCTTATTTTAGTCTTCTGAAGGTGTTTTTTATTTTGGTGTTTGTGATGTTATGGGGGTTTTAACTGGTTTTGGGTTATGTACATACATAATCTGTATTTTGTATTAGGGTTCAGATATCAATATTTCACCTTTTTTTTTCCTTATAAAAGAAATTACTTGCTTTACTTAGATTTAAACAATTTTTTATCTATTACTCTACTTCTTAGCCAAATAGCACGGCTATGTTTTGTTTATTTTAGTTTTTTACTGTGATGCCAACAGGTTTAAACCAAAAAATCTTTTGCACATTATCCACATTTTCTACTATTAAGGATGCTGATAGGTATTTTTTGTTGGCGTGAATCAAGACTAGTCATGTTTTAATTGCTAGCAGTTTCTTGCAATAACAGGAATAAAATATGCAAAAAAATTAGGCACTCATAATAACCTTTGGTTCTGGTTATTGTGTTCTAGAGTGGTATGTTTCTGGTTTTTAGTAGCAAGTTGGTTAGAATTTGTATAAGGTTGTACAACCCTAGGAATAAAAGATGTGTGAATATATGTGCAGGGATTTCATTCTTTCTTTTCTTATTTAAGGTTTTGGTTCGTCTAGTGTAACTATATAAAAGCCTTTTACACGACATTTGAGTTTTGAAAGTGTGTTCTAGGAATCATATATGGTTGTTTGATGTTTCAGATGTGAAGGTGTCAGTGAAATGTGATGGTGTGAAAAAACTGGGTGTGGCTACTACAGAAAATGATGGTTCCTTCAAGGTTGAGCTTCCCTCAGACAAAGGGAATTGCCTTGCAAAAGTCCTTGGTGGACCAGTTCAGCTTTATGTCTCAGGGAAGGACCAGATATCAGAAATTGTGAAGGGCAAAGAGCAAAACAGCTACACCATTTCCACTCCTCTTATTTTCAGGACATCATGCCCCCCAAGAACAAGTTGCAAGGGTGGGACAAAGGTTGGTTCTTCCAAAACTGTGGATCTTCCTCTCCCTCCAGAGTGGGGTTTGGCACCAAGTAGCTACTATGTTCCTTTCTTCCCTATCATTGGAATACCTTGATCATTATGTGTTCAAGAGACTTCAGGTGATTTGCAGTCACTTTATAGAGAAAAATAGACCATTTCTATGGTCCTGCTTGTTGTTACATATGATTATAGATGTGATATCATATGTAGTGTGAAAGATAATGCCACATATAGTTGTGGTGTGCTATGTAGTGTCTCATAGTTTGTGAGGAAAGTTAGTTTCTCAACTTATGTTACCTTGTTGCTCATCATAAAACTGTTTTCAGTTTTTTTTTCCTTCTCTTCTCTTACAAAATTGTAATTTTTTAGTGCTTATAAATATATCAAATTATAATTTAGTTCTTTACAATTTATATTCATTACTGTCTTTTAAGGAAAGTGCATGTTGTTGCTATCGTAAATCTGTTTCTATTAATGATATTTGCTACCAAATGATACGAAATATCTAATGAAGTGATTATGAGTCAAAAGCTATCATATTTTCCAAAAATAAAATAACGTCTGTTCTGGTTTCTGACACAGCCAGCAAGGCAATACCTTACCATAGAAATGGAATTGTATGAGATGTGAAAATGGGACCACGACCAATAATTAAATTCTAAAGAAGCAACTTTCACTATCCAAACATCTTCTCTAGATTTTAGATTCATTAGAAATAAAGAAACTTTAGGAAATTAATAAATAAATTTTATAAAATATTTTATAATATATAAGTGGATGTATTTTTTATAAAAAAAAATAATTAAATTAAAAATAGATGTGATTGTCATCTTGTATCTTATGAATTGATTTATAATTGATTAAAAATAAAAATATTTCATGATATATATGATATATAAATATGTATAATTTTTCATCTTATAAATCAGTTTATAATTAACTAAAAATAAAAATATTTTATGGTATATAAGTAAATATAATTTTTCATCTAATAAACTAATTTTTTTATAAAAAAAAGTAACTTTGATGTTGTTCCTTTCCCCAGTCGTATTTTGAATGCTTATTTATTAACATATATTTTGAATATGTTTTCTTAATTGTTTTTCAATTCCGAATGCCCAATATTTGACCTTGAGTTTACATTAATTATATGAAGGTACGATAGGTGCGGATTGCATTTCCTGAATCCCACTTCATAAGAACGCATTAATTTCTCCAACTAAAGTATTAAATGAGATTTTATGTACAAGTTTTGGGTAGAACATTACACTTACAATGCCATAACTTAAAATATATACAGAATTTATTAAATTCTTAGATTAAAGAAAAGTCGAGTTGATATTTTTTTTTATCAAGAAAAAAATAAGATAAATAGAAGTTTACTACCGGTTACTGAATGGTCAAATGATCAATGGCCTTCCGGTCAATTTAAGTCCAAAGAGAAACCTTAAACCTTCATTTAATTAATGCTAAATCAGTTTATTAGCAAAGCATGATTAAAGTGTAATTGTCCTCCTTTTTTGACCCAACAAACGGGCTCGTAACAGCAAAGGTCTAAACCAAAAGGTATAAATAGCAGAGACATTCATATGTTAAAGGTAATTTTTCTCTCTCAACTTTTACCTGTATATTCTACTCGGACAAACTTGATCCCCCAATCATTCGATGGGAAGCGTAAGACTTGACTAGAAGACCATTAAACTTGAAGGTCAAGAAGACCAGAAGGTAGAATAAGTTACTTTAAGTAAAAAATAAAAAAATTCATACAAAAATCCTATAACTCCTCAAAATATTTGTACTCCTAGAAAAACAAATCAAGTCTTTCATCCAAAACATGTGTTATTAGGATGCTTTTCGATGAGCTGTAGACAGAGAGTTTATAACAACTACTCAAACATAGTTTGATACAACCCAACTCGACAAGCAGATGACCTAGGACACAACAAACACTTCACAATTAGGTCAGTCATAACAGCATACAAAACCAGGTCCCACCAAACCTCAAGAGAGCCTCAATAGAAGAACCAGACATGGATCGAAATATCAACTGTTCCTCCTTCTAGTCTTTTTACAAGACAAGTTTAAATAAATAATTTGGGCTCACTTTGGGGGTTCCAATAGAAGAATAAGCTAGATTAGGGTGTATTTAGTATTTTTTGGGCTTATAGCCAACCCAACAACACCTCCATGTGCCACCCCATGTACACTCCTTTAACCTAGCTTATAGAAACCTACCATATAGTGCGGTTTTGACCTAGGATTGACCTAGCCACCCCTTATATTTCCCTCCTCTCACTCTTGTCTATCAAGGCACCTTCTCATATAAATAGGGTGTATTGCCTCATGTATTAGACATTTGATTTTAAATATAGAAGAAAAATTATTCTTGAGTGATTAGTGAGCTTTCTCTCCTAAATTGTTCTTGGGTCTTATCTTGTGAGTAGTGCACCTCAAGTGGCGGCTCCTCATCAATCATCTTGAAATTTCCTCACCTTCCAAGTGGCGTGATCATCCCCTTCATCCCTATAAGCTTTCTTATCTTTTCTCTCTATTCCTTTTCTTCATTGCGCCATCATCCTTCATCTTTATGTCTTGTTATCTTCTTTTGCCATTCGATTTTCACTTCTTTTTTCATTTTTTTCATTTAATTCCACGAGTTATCATTATCATATTCACTCTATAATTCTGTTTTTCTTTTTTGCTCTCTAGAAGAGAATCTTCACACTTACTTAACCACTTAGTTAAGTTCGTGTCCAGTGGCAATCTTTGTTGAGCTTATCACCATAATTGATAATCAAAAACTCATACACAAGAGAGTAACCCATAAAATGTGCAATCCTAAATTCAACTCACATCATAGTTGCTACCAAAGACATTTATACTTAATACAATTGAAGGGAGCACAAACGGAAGTTTTTTACACGTGTCACAACCACTTTTTTTTAAATAAAAAATACTGCAAGAGGAAGTTTTACATGTGTCGCTCATACGACCATTCTGAAGGGTTGAGTGGTTCACAACTAGCCCAATGCTCAGAAGGCCTTTCTTCACGCTTTAATGGAAGATAGTTGATCCAATTATGAATGCATTATTAGGGTTTCAATTTGGATGTTTTTCTGCAACTATGTTTGCAGACAAATTTGCAAAACAAGCACAGAGCACATAAACAATGAAATTTTTTGAATTTGAAATTTTAGTCCGGATGAATTGTGGCGTCGTTTTTGTGCTACGTATACCTTTTCTTCTGGATCAATTTGGCACTGCATTTTGCATTTTGCACTATCTTCAACCTTCAATTTTTCTGCTTCTCATTCGTCTCTTGGATGCATTTCATATTGATCTTCATTCGATTTCATTATTTGTTGCGTGCTATTCTCATTCTATTGTTGGGTGCATTTCATATTCATGTTCTTCTGTTATATTCTGTCAAATGTATTCTTTATTGCATTTCATACATTTTTACTTCCTCATTTTTTTCTTCTATTAATTTAGATTATGCACATTGATATGGTCGTGTGCGTTTTTTTTACAGTTAATGATTTTGTCGCATGTATTTTTTTCTGCATTTCATATGGATGTTCATGGTGTTTAGATTATTTAGAAATGCTGTTTAGGATTATTCTAACTGAAACTATTTTGTTATGTGTATGTAGGGGTGGGCAAAAAAATCCAATTATAATAAAACTGCTCTATTTTTACATTGATCCAATCCATTTAATATCCATTTGTTTAAATTTAGTTTTTATATTGATCCACATTTTATCAATTTTCTGGATCAGATATCCATTTTACTTAAATGGATTTTAGAAACTAGAAAATCCAGATTTTCAATCTGTATTTAATTCCTCTACACCGTATGACCTCCAGTAACTCTTTCACGTGCATATACTTCTCCATTCTTCTTCCTTTTTCATTTATACTTTATTATCCTTTTTTTTTTAATTCTTAGAATAATTTATTTCTATTATTGTTATTTTCTTTTGTTAAAACTAAAGTTCTTTCTATAAAAAAAACTTAAAGGTCACAAAATCATATATTAAAATTTAAAAAAAAAATTGTCTGGATTTTTTACTCTTTTTTTTTTCACAGACAAATTTTTTATTTTATTTTCTTCAATTAAGTATTGTATAAATTTGCACTTGTCTCCATGTATATACACTTGAGAGAGACCATATGCAAACAGTAATATACCAAAAAATTTTATCAAAAAATATATTTACATTTAAAGGATATTCTATACAGTAAAATATAAATTCAATGGTTGATTTTTCGCTCATTACTTTAGCAATAAAATTAAAAAAATCACCAATTTTATGTCTAGTTTGTAATTGTATACAATTACTTTTTCTGTATCACTGAAACTGTAATGTTAATTTTTAGTATTATTAAATTATAATTTTATTATATTTTCTTAATATTTATATGATATTAATTTTTTTTACATCTTATTATATTAATATTATAGTAAGTTTTTAGAAAATATAGATTTAATTTAAAAATCCAATTTAATTTATTTTTTTTTATAAAAATATGGATTTAGATTTAAAATCTGATAAAAATATTTGGATTTGGATTGGATATGAATTATATTTTACAAAATCCAATCCATAGTGCAGTTTTGTATTTGTAAGCTTTTAAAGTTTGACAATTTTATATTCAAACATTTATTCCTGTTTTGAGGAGAAGGAAGGATTACTAGAACAGTAGTTATAATTTTTGATATTATTAAATTATAATTTTATGATATTTTTTATATTTATATAATATTTATTTTTTTGCATAATTTTATATTAATATTGTAATTTTTTTTTTAAAAATATAAATTTAAAATTTAATTAATTGTTTTTATAAAAGTGTGGATTTGGATTTGATTTGAATTGGATTTGGATTTATAAAAATTCAAATTGATTTATAAAAAAATATGGATTTGGATTTAAAATCTAATCCAAATATTTGGATTTAAAATTAGTTTTATAAAAAATATGGATATGGATTTAAAATCCATTCTAAATATTTGGATTTGGATTGAATTTTGTTGAAGTGAATACTTGCTTTACTACCAAATCCTAAATACAGTACAACCCTAATGAGCTACCTACCAGGTGATCAAGCATACAATCCTAAATTATTTAATGTCCCACTTAAAAAAATTACCTCAAATAAATAAAATTTCTAAATTTTTCAAAATTCTAAATAAATATAAATCCAAAAAAATTTAATGTCATTTTTAAATAAAAATCGAAAATCAATAAAATTCCTAAATTATTCAAAATTATAAATAAATAATATCCTAAATTATTTAATGTCATTCTTAAAAAAAAAATCTAAATAAAATCAATTTCTAAGTTCTATATTATTACAAATTCTAAATTATTTTATTTCTTACTTGAATAATAATCTAAAATGAATAATATTTCTAATATTTTTAAAATCTTAAATAAATACAAAATTTAAATGATTTAGTGTTCTACTTAAATAAAAATCTGAAATCAATTCAATTCTTAATTTATTTAAAATATTAAATAAATACAAACTCTAAATCATTTAATGTCATATTTAAATAAAATTACAATAAATAAAATTCTTAAACTATTTAAAATTATAAACAAATACAATTATTTTATTATTGAATATCATAATTAAATAAAATTATATAATAAACAAAACTCTTAAATTATTCAAAATTTTAAACAAATACAAATTCTAAATTATTTAATATTCTACGTAAATAACATATTTGAAATAAATAAAATTATTAAATTATAAAAAAACTTAATAAAAAATAATTTTAAATTATTTAATAAAAAATTTAAAATATCCAAAATTTAAGATAAACACAAATTCTAACTTATTTTACTTCATACTTACCTAGAAATCTCAAATAACTAAAATTTTAAGTTTTTTAAAATCCTTAATAAATACAAAAATCTGAAATGATTTTATTTCCAACTAAAATAAAAATCTAAAATAAATAAAAATTTTATGTTTTTAAAAGTCATAAATAAATAAAAATTCAAAAATTTGTAATATTATTTTCTTAAATAAAAATCAAAAGTCAATAAAATTTCTAAATTATTCAAAATTCTAAATAAATTTATATTCTAAATTATTTAATTATATTCTTAAATAAAAATTAAAAATTAAAAAAATTTGTAAGTTTTTCAACATCCTAAATAAATATAAATTCTAAGATATTTTATTTCCTACTTAAATAATAATCCAAAATAATTAAATTTTCAAAAAATTCAAAATTCTAAGTAACTAAAATCCTAAATTATTTAATGTCCTACCTAAATTGAGCAGCCTAACATATTACGGGCCGAATGAGCCACGTCACTTGGTATCATTGGTTGACCGATTGGGTGATCAACCACATTACGGATTGAATGAGCCACATCACTCAACATCATTGACCGATCGACCAGGTGATCAAGCACAGTAAAGAACAAATTGACAAATAAATGACAAGAAAACATCATATAAATCAAGGTAACCTCTCTACAAATCTGAGTCACGCCCCGTCAAATCTTGGTGACACTCTAAGAAATCAGCTAACACTAGTTTATTGAAGATATGTGTTAGATACAACCCATGAATCAAATGGTCATTACCAAACACTATAAATAAACCTTCTACAAAGATTAATGTACGTTTTGATCAATTACGTCATACACTCTTAATACAGAGTACTTACTTGATTGTCGGAGAACCTTCTACAGGTTAACTCTCAAACGAGCACCAAGGAGGAACGACCGAGTACGAGAGAATGAGTACGAAAAGAGTAAGGATAAGCGACCAAGACATCAACGATGATTGTTACTGTTAGTTCCAGTTACAGGTACTATCTATGCCCATTTTAGTTTATACAAGTACACACACATACATACATATATATATATATATATAATTATATAAATTATATTACATTTTTATACAAAACAATAAAATAAAATGCACCAAATAAATCAACAAAACTTGAAGAAGGATGAGAGAATTTTTATATGTTAAATGACTTCAAAGAAGACGATAAGATTGTTTTAGAATCAGAGGTTAACATATCAAATAATCAAATTCGAGTTATTTACTTGGTTGAATTTTTTTTTTTACATAATTGTTTATTATTACTTATTTTTCTTAAAATTTGTCTTTAAAAATTTATTTATTTACATGTATTATTCATGTTTATGTATTGTTTATTTAATTTATATTCATTTTAGCATGTTTAATTTTATTTTGTTTATTCATGTTTATGTATTGTTTATTTAATTTATATTCATTTTAGCATGTTTAATTTTATTTTGTTTAGTTGTAAACACGAATGTTTATTCTTATATATTAATATTTGTTTTGTAGTTTTATTTATTTATTTATTTATATATATATAATTATATAAATTACATTTTTACTTTTTTATAATTTATATTGCACGTGCTAATTAATTAGTAATATTTGAAAAAATTTATTTGAAAAAAAAATTAATAAATAAATAATCCTGTATAGTTTAACTTTCGTGCATTGTACGGGTTAAAAAACTAGTTTACTACAAAACACTAGATTACTGGCACAAACCAGAAATCATACACTTTAGATTTGATTTCCTAAGACTGACTCTGCTTCTGTTTACTACAAAAGTTTTTTCTCTGTTTTGCTCCTATGCCACCATCTACCATGCAGATCTTCCCATCTAACTTCCTCCATACTAATTGAGTTGGTATGATATAACTCATTTACATTTAATTCGAAAATTATTGATTTTGTTTGCAAAACAATGGATTCAATAAATTAATTTATTTATAAGTAAACTCATTATTGAAAAAAAATTATAACTAATAAAATATAATATGTAAAATTAAGACTTAATAACTAATAATTTTATATAATTTATTTATTCCGCAAGAAATTAAAGAATTCAAAATATTACATTGATTATCCATTCCAATTTTTTTTAGTTTTTTTTTTCTATTTTTCCATCAACTTTTTAAATGTTCATATAAAACATAGCATATAGTAAATTAAAAAAGATAAAAAAAATTAATTTAATGTTATTTTTATAATTAAATAAAATTTCTTTCAATTTTTATAAGTTATTGATTCGATTGAAAATTAAAAAAAAACTAATTTTAAAAATTAAAAATAATTAGTTATTAACTAAATTAGATATTATTTATAAATTAAAAAAATATTAATATCTATAATAATTTATATTATTAATAAAAAAAATTATAAAATAATTTTTAAATTGATATCTAATTAGTTACTATTTATTTTATTCATAATTCTTTTGATTTATAAAATAATATTTAATTTCATTATAATTAGTTATTTTTTGTTTTAAAAAAAATATTTTTAATTAATAATATCTAGTAGTTGAGTTATCTAAATTCAACCGGATAACCTAAGTAAATAAAGTCTCTTTTTCATCATTATAAAATTTATCTATTTTTTTCCATCCAACTTTATATTCGTTAAAAGTAACTTTTGGGTATATTTTTATTTTTTTATCTCTATGCCTACTCTTGAGGGAAGGAAATATGCCAAACTCTATAAATGTCAAATCTTTAACATTTGTTTATACAAAAATCACTTTTTTGATTGATTTCCACATACAATGCACTTTAATCATTTTCAAACGTTAAATCATTACTTAGTCATAGATACATGATTACGTTTTGTATTAGGCAAAGTGAAACGCCGAATCAAATAGTTGTGTGTTTTGTTCAAAGCAACACACTCAACGACATGTTTATTAGTGCATTTAGTTTGGTTAGGTTTGAAATAATCAGTTTTAACAAATTGATTTCTGTAACACCTAAAAATAACATCATATCATATGTAAACTTTAATAAATTATTTAATTTATGTATAAAATCACTTATTTACAAATGAGAGAAATGAAAAATTATCAATTTTATATTTTACAAATATATGTTTGTCATCACATTTCATACACAGACAAACAGATGCAAACAGATGCAATGATAAGTTATTGAAATAAAGTTTTAACATACAAAATTATAAGTAAAATAAAAGAACTAATTTGATTAGTAATTCATAATTAATTTAGTTTCCTTTTAACTCAAACACAGTCATACAAAATTCAGATACCAACACAATAATTTGATTTTGTATCGATCGGTAAGAAAGAAGAAAATAGATACAATATACATAGACAAGAGAATGATTGGTTCTAATTGTGAAAGTTCAAAAAGTTGAAAATAGAAAGAATTTATTCTTATTGATGAAAAAAAAGAGAAAAAATCATGTTAAAAATCATGAATAAGTGAAAAAAAGAAAATAAGGAAAAGTGTGAAGTCAAAGAAAAATGGTGATTAGATAACATATGTGTTATAATTGGATTGTATGTTCTTCTTTTTTAAAATGTGCATTTTGTTATTTGAAAAATCAATACTTTTTGGAAGTCCAACCTCATTATAACCCTGGAAAAGACCTCAAGATTTATGTTTCTAATATGTTTGTGATTTGAAGATGAAATGAAAAGCAACTGTGATTTGTTATAATTCGGTGAAAATAGAGAAAAACATTTACTTGTGAACATATGAGAATTCCTTAATGAATTGTCATTTATTTGTTTTGATTTGATCTTGGAAGTTGATTGTATCTAGATTTTTTTACATTTGAATTTGGAAGCATCATAAGTTTTTAATTTGATCTGTTATTTAGTTAATTAAGTTGCTTTGATATTTAAATTCAAATATATGAATTTACTTTGTTTGAGGACAAGCAAGATTCTAAGTTGGGGAGAGTGATAACTGCCAAATTTTAGTAATATTTCATATTAAAATATCGAAACTTATGAGTATTAATTGCAAAAATAAATATAAAATAATCCATAACTTATAAATTTATATCTTTTTACATATTTTATGATCTTTATTTAAATAAGAACATTTTATTCCCAAATTTGGTGTTAATTTCAGGTTTCTAGGGAAGAATGAAAATGATTGGGCTAAAGAGGAATAATATAAGCTAGAAGGCCCTGGAACACACAAAGGCATAAAAAGCCCAACTCAGCAACAGAGAATCTCGCTCAAGCGAGCCCATTCTCGCTTGAACGAGAATGCTCTAGAAGCATTGGGGAAAATCGACACTTTGCTCGCTCAAGCGAGTTATATCTCGCTTGAGCGAGAAAGCGCCAAAAACATTGGGTCTTTTTATGTTTTACTCAACAAGCCCATCAACACGAAGCAAGAAGTCGGTTAAATATGGGGCTTGAGGCTCAACCCTTGTGTGCAAGATTGAGAGAAAACATCATTGAGTGACTTGTAACCCAATTGGGAGAATAGAAGGTGCTAGAAGGTGTATGGCTAATTCTACCCTATGAATTTGGAGTAATATGTTCAATCTCTCATGTATGGAGGGGATATTTAAATATGATATAATATTCTATTCTTGATTGATTATTGGTATTGTTGTTTTGTTTCTAATGCTTGATCTAGAATCTTAAATCTGACTGGAAAATATTTTTATGTTTCTGACCTAAACAATAATACTTAACATATTTGAGTGCTAAAAATATACTTGAAATGTTAATTGCTATCAACGTCTAAGATTAATTCTAAGTGTTTTTTATAAATATGTGAGGAATCGATATTTAAGAAACATTCTTAATAACTTTATATGCGAGGAATCAATATAAATGAATTTTATACGGGCATCAATTTCAATAAAAGAACATAATGTTACCATGTTAATCAAAATAAATGTGAGTGAGAAAAATGAAACCTAATCCCTATTTTTCCAATTGAAGCAACAACTCTTTGATTTGTTTTCTTGTTAATTCTTGTTATCGTAACAATTCTCAAACACACTTTTATTATTTTGTTTTTATATTTAGCGATTTTTTTACTTGAATAGTCAATTGTTCCTTGTGGGATCGATATCCGTCCTTAGGAACATATTATTACTTCTAACAACGCGGTGCACTTACATAAAAAGTCATCAACACCTTGGGCCAGCTGCAGTTGTGGACCAAGCATGCTTGGATGACGCGAGGACAATCCCACCTCAGTCCTTTTTTGTGTAGGTTTAGTTGACCGACCTCTTTTCTTGGCACGGTTGTTTTTTGCGGCACCACGTCGACATGAGGGTTTGGGTTTCCTGTCCTAATCATCTCAAAGCTACTTAACTTTCTGGTGGTCGCTTGCCTCCTCAATAGTTTCATGTAGTTTGTTGACTCTAGGTCCACACAAGTCATGATGGCTACAAAACACAAACAAATTAAACACGTCGTCAACATAATGAATACAATCGGGTACACAAGAATGTTAGAAAGGATGGCTTTAAACTAGAGGGGGGTGAATTGTTTAAAGAGGGTTTTCGCAAACTTTTAAGTCAAGAATGAAATTATCTCGAGAAACAAATGATAAAGAATTCAGTTTGCCAAAAACTCAAAACAAAAAACAACAGCACCAGAAAAACAATCGATTATTTCGCAGAAACAATCGGTTGTTTATATCAATTTGCAAATATCAAAACTGAATTTAAAGAGATTAAGGAGAGAAAGAGAGAGAATGCACACAGATGTTTATACTGGTTCACTCTAAACCCAGAGCTACATCCAGTCTTCTCAGAAACCACAGAGGAACACCACTAAGCAATCAAACCTAGATCACTTACAACACAACCAAGAAAGTGACCTTGATCCCCTCAAGACACACACTTCTCTTGGCCAACACACCAACACTAAGAATGTTGATCTTGATCCCCTCAAGAATACACAACACTTCTCACAACCACACAAAGATACTTGTTCAACAGATACAAGGATTACACTTGTTACAGAAGCAATTCTGAAATCAATACAAGAAGAAATCCTATCTCACACTCTTTGATCAATCTCAATCTCTAAGCAATCTCAACTCTTTGAAAAACTCAAAACACTTGTGTAAAACTCCTTAATCTCAAATCTGTTTTTCTGAATATATTCAAAGATGTTGTTTGTTATCAAATCTTAACAAACTATTCATTGCATTTAAGGATTGGTCAAAACATTAAAGACTGGAGCGTAATCAGTTAGAAAAACATTTAATGCTCAATCAAAGTATAAATCATTTTTCTGTTATGGTACCAAAACAAACAATCGGTTGTTTCCACGAATCAATCGGTTGTTTTGGTTTTAACAGCTCAACCATTTGAAAAACAATTTTCAACCTTTTCTAAAAAACACCTAAGTATAAAACAATCGGTTGTTTTGACAAAACAATTGGTTGTTTCGACAAAACAATCGGTTGTTTTTCACTTAGTTTGAAAAACACTTTTCTTTTAAAAAGATTGAGAATGCCTATGCTTTGGATTCAATCAAGAGTGGATTACATAAAAAAAATCTACCACAGATCCTATCTAAGACAGCTCAGCAACAACAAGCACAACCAAGCCTTCAACATCCTTCAAAGGGTTTGGATTCTTCAAAGCTTGAACACCACTTGGTTCAACAAAGAAGTCACATACCAGTAAGATTTCTTCACCTCTTGGATGACACATACAATGCTACCAACTCCCGAGTAGGTAACTTATTTGGGAGTTGGTCAAGAACACAAAAATATTCTTTATCTCGAAGAGTCATCGAAGATCTCGCCCAGGATATAATTCTTGTCAGATTTTGAGTTCAGTGAAAAGGAAATTTTGTTCTCCCTTCCGCGTCATAAAAATAGGGTTTGTTGTCCGGCTCCACAAATTTTTTGAAATAATTTTCTTTGAAATTTATATATAACAAGGTGTAGGGTGAAAATAGAATACTCCCTGATCGACTAGACAAAGACAGCCAACTCATTGGAGTACTCAAATGAGAATTATAATAGAATAAAAAAGATTGAGGAGTGGAGAGTATTTTGAAAATGTCATAGAGAATCCTAAAAGCTTGTAGGGTCGCCCACGAGTTGGGATGAAGTTGGGTCGGTGCCACATTAAGAATTCTTAAGACTCTCATGGTAAACACATCAAGGGGAAGGGTAATTTGTAAATCGGTAAAAAATGTGTTATAAACAAAAAAGAAATCTTGGGGTGCACCTTCCCGACCGTGACATACTCAGTCGGTGTAGTTGCAAATATCGGCAATTACGTCATCCGAGGGCGAGTTAGGTTTCAAGAAGGATACTTTGGATAAAAATTTATCCAAGTCATTTGGACCCCTGAAGCAAGAAGAGATATCCAAGACGCGTGGATAACCCCATGCGTAGCTCGAACTGTCTGACCTAGGGTCAACCGTGTGGTCCGAGACACTCACGTTTGTCGCATCACCAGATGTGGTGTGGGCAAGCTCAGAAGGCTGGATATTTAATATACTATTGCAAAAATTGGTAGAGGAAGACATTACTAACTTTGGTGTAAGAAAAATGAAAGAAAGTTGACAGACTCTGTTGGAGCAAGTTGTAAACCCTGCCTCGTTCAAATGAGGCTTTATTTATAGAAAACCAAAGAGGATAGAGATTATCATGTGTATCGTTCGGCACTGTTGGATCAGCACTCATCCAATGGCTCATATCACTCGGCATGTGAAATGACATGAAATTTCAACTGTTAGATCTTTCTGATTGAACAGTACCCACTAAACGGTGACTATTTTCAAATAAGTAAACATCACATCTTCGCTAAGCATTTAATGCATTCAACAGTCACATCTTGCCTCAGGAACTCCAATAGTCATTTTACGACTCTTCATAAATTAATTTCTTTGAGCATAGGGAGCAAGTGTATCGATCGGTACCAGACAAGCCAGTGTTGGCCTCGGTGACTGAACGCCCGAGTCAAAGAAGATACCAATTTACGCAATAAATGATAGTAACGATAGTTGCAACGACACTTAATGAGTCATAATTTATATTTTGAAATATCTGTAAAATATTTTCGACAAATCAGCTCAATACTGATTAACTGAAAGATGGGATCATGATGCATATCAGTCAATGACTATATCCGGCCCATCATGGCAAGGGCTCATAACCAATGCAATAAATAAATCCCTCCGTGGAGGTATGAGGTACGTTTTTACCAATTACTATTATAGATTTTTTACACATAGTACTTACTTGAGCATCGAAGTACCTTTTTCAGGTCACCCCGACCAACCGAGCATCAACATTTGTGGAAGGAGACTTGAAGGAAGGAATCTGAGGATCATCGACATATAAGCAATTGTACGTACAGTCTCAGGTACTATCTAAGCTATATTTTCCTATACAGGTACAAATTTCATTTCAATCCACACTACTTTGATTTTATTTCAATCATATTGACTTTAGATAGATTCATTTGCCTCATAGTACCTTGATTTCCTTTCAACTCTCAGTACCTTTGATTTCATGTCAATCATAGTGATTACATATGAATCTGTTGTCTTTCGAAAGAATCATTAATCAAATTGTGGTCACATAAATCCATTTGTCTCACGATACCTTGATTTCCTTTCAATCCCTTATACTCTTTGATTTTTGTTCCTGCTAGGGAGATGGGATCTAGAGAACTATTGAAGTCTTCTTCTCCTTCCTTCGGTCGGTCAGGTGACTGGGTGGTGAGCTGAGATTCTTCTCGTCCTCCTGCTTCTCCTTCGGCACTCGACCTCAGTTGAACACCGGATGGTGGGGGTACCTGCGAAGGCACTCCGATGCTCAAGTCAGTAAAGCGGGTGGTCAACTCCCAGGTAGATGAATAGTAATAAATGACATACCTTACTCCTTGGAATGTGTGCTATTTATATTATTCTAATGGACCTACCGTGTTGGGCCCGTTTATCGAGGTGGATACCGCTTAGGGTTGCATTAACTAATTCTTAATGATAGATTAACTTCACTGATCTTGGTTTGAGCGTTAACTGTAATAGGGGTCGGCCGTCGGCCAGGTTCTCTTGGTATGGGTCGGCCATCGGCCAAATCTCAGTGGTCTCGGCCTAGTCTTCTAAGGTCTCGGCCGGGTAGGTCATCAGCCTCGCCACCCCGGCCAAATCTCTTAAGTCTCAGCCAGGTTCCCCTGGTCTCGATCAAGTCGACTCGGCCTCGGGCAGCCAGGTGGACCTCGGCTTCGCCCATACCGGTACAGTTGCCCCCCAGGCTCAAGGGCAAATATGTTGGATGTGCCCGACGAGTCTTTAATGATGGGTGTCGGTCGGTCTCCCTTGCTCGTGCAGCTATTCCATTTCTCGAGGTGTGACGTGACCTAGGGGCGTGACATGACCCTAGGTGACATGACATGACTGGCATTTATGAGGGGTTTTTTGGGTGGGAAACGTAGCGGACTGTTGGATCTCTTGGATCTAACGGTTGAGATTGATGCGTCGGTTCAGAATCTGAGGCCCATGGGCCTTATAAATAAGGGTCTCCAATAGTGTCGAGACCTTGCATTTTCTGAGCGAGTTTTGTTGGGTCTATTAGTGTCTAAGTTCAAGAGGGGAGGGGTGAATTGAACATATAAAATTTTCGCAAATACAAACAGTTTTCAGTATATAAGAGGAAAAAGAACATATTGTTTTTAAACGAAACAGATTGATTCTTCAGAACAGTCTAACACAATTTGAACTTGTTCAAATTAAAATTGCAATCAACAGAGATGTATAACAGAATCAGATTGGTTAAATTTTACCAGTTTGAAGAATACAGATTATGCCAAGAAAACAATCAAGTTCATTCAACACAAGGTTTCAAAGGAAATGAATCTTTGTCGGGATTTAATGAATAAGACTATTTGTCCTTAAATCAATGAAAACCTCATATACCAATACTGTGTTAGTGATTAGAGAACTTTAACAAATCAGGAAGAACAATTTTTTATTAAACCCAGAATTAACAGATTTGATTTCAAATGAACAAATTTCGTTCTTGACGGAATTAAGCAAAAACCATAAACGAGTGCAGGGATGAGAAGAAAGGTACATGCAAGCTTTTATACTGGTTCACTCATAAGGAGCTACATCCAATTTCACCTTACTCCAAGGTGGAATCCACTAAAACCAGTATCAATCACTTACAAACACAACAGTTCTTGGACACTACAAGAACAATACAACCAATGCTGAAAAACCCTATTTCAGCACACCTTGCACTCCAAGAAACCCTATCAAGGAGTGACTAACACTTACACCTTTACAAACCAGAATAAAGGAAAGATAACACCTGAAAAGAAGATGCAAGAACTCAAAACCAGTAGTTCAGTTTGCTGCAGAACTGCACCAGCACCTTCACCAAGATCAAAGTTTTCCTAGAACAAGCACACTTGAAAATCCCTTTGGAAAACCTTTCAAAAACTCTTTTCAATCCTTATTCTCACATAGAAAGTGTTTAATCTCTGTCAAAAACGTGATTGCTCAGCATCCTTTCATGTGAGAGAAGTTTTTCTTTATATAGAAAACAGTTTCTAACTTCTTTTCAAAAAACAATTGAAAAGTTGTTATGAAAACAACAGATTCGGTTTTAAACTAAACAGATTTATTTTTAGGAAAACTGCCAACTCAGCTAACTGAAATAACTGACTGAGTTGTACCTTTGGTGCCCTAACCAACTTTCGAAAATCCTTTCGGCACACCAAAAATAAACCTATTCTTTTACAGAGAAATAGATTTATTTTTGTGCAGTATCCTGATTTTTTGAGAGAACTCTAAAAAGCTTTTGGAAAAACTTTTAACCACTTCAAGTGCTTGATCTATGCTTGGTTAGGCATTTAGGATAGGTCATGTAGCAAAAGGCAACCTTGAATACACACAACCCTAAAGTACAAGATCATCTAAGACACATTGCAACCTACAAAGCAAACTAGCTAACATCTACATCAAACACACTAAGGCTAGGTAGAGATGAGCTTCATCCATCTTCAACAATCTCCCCCTATTTGATGGAGACAAAACCCCTTTGTTTTGCATACTTTGATGATCAAAACCTGCACTGTACTAACTGCCAAAACCTGCACAACAACATTTAGAAATAAAACCAGAATATAGCAGTGTGTGAGTTTTGTGCTACCTCCCTGCAGCTTGAACCAGAACATCAACTTTTGTGAGTTGTTCTTCTGTTCTTCTCCCCCTTTGGATTCATCAAACAAAATAAAGCATGGGATAAAGACATACCATAGACATTCATAACAGTTCAAACAAAAAGCCAGTATAGAGTTCTTTTACAAACCAAAAATAAAACCGACTAAAACCAGTGCAGAATAAAGACAAACAGACTAAAACCAAATTGTTCAACGAGATATAAAAGATAAAGACTATGAAATAGGATCACTTGTTGTGGTAGTAAAGCTTAGCTAGCTGCTCCTGAACTCCTTCAATTTGGTCATCCAAGTGTTGAAACCTGGCTTGAGTAATTTCATAATGTGCCTTTTGGTCATATGTGAGTGTGTCCAGCCTGCTTAGAACTTGTCTTCGAACATGGATAGAGGTTCACATCTATACACAAGTTCCTCATATGCAACCAGTGCATTTTGGCTTGTAGCAGCAACATCCTCCTTTGCAGAAGAGTGGGCTGGTGACTCATCCATGTGCTGCACACCATCAGCATTTTCTTCTTCTTCATCTGCTGGATCAGCTGCTTCATTCTCAGCTCTATTTGCAGCATTCCTTCTAAATATCTAGTTGTCATCCTCCTTTTGGAACCCCATTTTCAAGAGAGTGGAGTTGTCTATTTCACTTGCTGCCTTAATGGTGTCATTTCTCTCATTTGCAGTATCAACTTCAAAATAATCAATTAACTTTGACACAAAAATTGAATATGGAAAACGATAATCGGGAAGCCTTGTGGATTTGAGCATATTCTCTACCATTGTACTCACCCAATTTACCTTGAGTTGGTTCATTATACAGTATAGCAGAATCAAATCCTCTTCATGAAGAGTAGCATGATTGCTTCCTCTAGGAGTGAGTTGCCAAGTAATTATGTAGGCCAGGAGTCTTGGAATTATTGTCAGATTTCCAGCATGAAATCTAGCCATTGGTTCAGCAGGATTTCTAACACAGCTCCTATAAAACTGCATTTTGTTGAACCCTTGAATTCCAGCAGTATTCCCTTTGCTAACCTTCATTCCTGAATACTTGATTCCTCCCACATTGCTCCATATTTCCCTTGTAATTTTCAGCTTCACACCTTTCACATGGGAGACCAGATTTTTGCCATCTTGAACCAGATTGCTGTAGAACACTTTCACCAAGTCTGGATAGACATTTCCAGTCATTTCTAAGAAGTTTTTCAGCTTTTGATGCTTGAGCAGAGTTTTTGCTTCAATCAGATTTTCTTCCCTTAACCATGAGAATTCCAACACCTTGGGCACATTGACTTGCTTTCTGCTTGTCTCATGGATGAACCTTGTCATAGCTTAAGAATCTCCAGCAAACCAGTTTTCCAGAATGCCTTGGCTGCTGTTAGATTGCTCTTTGGATTTCTTCTTTCTGTGTGAAGAGGATGTCATGCTTGATCTATTGTTACCTGCACTTAGTCACCTAAAGATAAACCAGCTAGAAGAAGGGTTAGTAACAGTTCACATGATCATTTCAAGATAGAAACTAAACAAAGTAATTTGTTTGAACCTGGACAGCTCGTAGCAGAGATGAGAAGGTGTGAAAAACAATTGATTAGTGCCAGGTTTATACAGAGCTTTAAATCAGATTTCAAAAATCACAAATTTTAAAGGAAATCAATTTAATCAGATTTCAAGACTTATGGGTTAAAAAAATCAAATCAATCAGATATGCTCCAGATTTTATTCTTGATTCAGGTGTTGATTTACGTAAGAATATATTGGAACCAGATTTCAGTTTGATAAATCAAATCTGTTGCACCTACACAATATCCAATCAGTTAGGATACCCACATGCTAATTATCATAGACCTGCTGGTTAATAACCGTAAAAGCAGTCAAAGATAAAGAGAGCGAGAGAGAAAAACAAATCTTTCTCTTTTCTAGTCACAGCTGTGATTCTGAAACAGAGAACAAAACATGTTAAAATATAAAGTAACAGATTGAAATTTTTACTGCAAAGGACAATTTAAGCTAATGATACCCAATTCATTTAGAAGAAAATAAAACCTATCTTTAGTAAGAGGTTTAGTAAAAAGATCAGCCAATTGAAATTCAGTGCCAATGAATTTGATATCACAAGTTCCATTAGGTATATGTTCTCTTAGAAAGTGATGTCTAATTTCAATATGTTTAGTTCTTGAATGCATGACAGGATTCTTAGACAGATTTATAGCACTAGTATTATCACAATTTATAGGTATCTTGTTTAATAGAATTCCAAAGTCACTTAGTTGCTGCCTTAGCCATAAGGTTTGAGCACAACAACTTCCAGCAGCTATATATTCTGCCTCTGCTGTAGAGAGAGCAACACAAGCCTGTTTCTTGCAATGCCATGAGATTAGACTTGATCCAAGCATGTGACAAGTCCCACTTGTGCTTTTCCTATCAACCTTGCAACCTGCAAAGTCAGAGTCTGAAAAACCAGTTAAGTTTAAAGATACATTGTTAGGATACCATAATCCAACATCCTTAGATCCTTGCAAGTATTTCAGAATTCTCTTTGCTGCATTGTAGTGTGATTCCTTTGGATCAGATTGATATCTAGCACATAAGCACACAACAAACATAATGTCGGGCCTGCTAGCAGTTAAGTATAACAAAGAACCAATTAAACCCCTGTACTTGGATTGATCCACTGATTTTCCTGCACAATCTTGTTCCAGCTGGCAGCTTGTTGAAATAGGAGTGTTGATTACCTTGCATTGATCCATATCAAACCTCTTAAGCAGCTCCTTGCAGTACTTTTCTTGACTTATGAAAATTCCATCCTTGAGTTGTTTCACTTGTAGTCCAAGGAAGAAATTCATTTCCCCTAACATTGACATCTCAAACTCACTCTTCATTGTTTTCACAAAGTCTTCACACATCTCAAACTCATCTCTTCATTGTGATGCTAACCGAGCAAGTGCGCTAGGGCGGTCGGCCGTTACTTGCGATGGTAATCGAGCAAGTTAATTTGGACGATCGAGCCGAGAGAGGTGTTGGCAGGGTATGCCGGTTAAGGCTTCGTCCAGACCAAACCTGGGGGTCGGTCTCGACAGGGTATGCCGGTTAAGGCTTCATCCAGACCGAGCCGAGAGAGGTGTTGGTAGGGTATGCCGGTTAAGGCTTCGTCCAGACCAAACCTGGGAGTTGGTCTCGGCAGAGTATGCCGGTTAAGGCTTCATCCAGACCGAGCCGAGAGAGGTGTTGGCAGGGTATGTCGGTTAAGGTACTGGATAGAGAGGTGTTGGTCGGCCTTGCATATACCGTCCGTAAGGTACTGGATGACGGGTATCATCCAGTTCTCGGCCTCGGCCTCGGTCTCTTCTATAGCCAGGAATTCGGCCTCGCCCTCCGTCACGCTGGGGTGCCTCAACCATATTTGTATGACTGACCTCTGGTGGCTCTTCTTCTTGGTGACCGACAGCTTGGAGAGGATGTCGGCCCTTTTATTGTCCTCCTTCGGTATGTGCTCCAAGGGTGCTTTGCTGAAGCGGACGATACTGCTTTTGGCCGCGTGGTAGTACCGCTGCAGTAAAGGTTCCTTTACTTCGTACTCTCCATTGACTTGGCCAACCATTACCTGGGAGTCGCTTTTGCATGTGACTTCGCGTGCTCCCATGTCGTAGACTAGGTTCAGCCCGGCAAGCAGGGCCTCGTACTCGGCCTGGTTGTTGGTCGCCCGAAATCCAAACTGAAGAGCTTGCTCTAGGAAGAGGTCACCCGATCCCTCCAAGACGACTCCAGCTCCACTCGGTGTGTAGGGTATATCGAACTCGGAGAGTTCAACTGACCAGCCTATCATCCTCCCTGCAAGGTCCGACTTAGATAAAATTTTAAAAATAGCGTAGTCGATTCTTACAATTATGGAGTGATTCTGGAAGTAGGGGCGCATCCGTCTTGCCGTGAGGACCAGGGCGAGGGCCACCTTCTCAATCATTTGGTATCTGGTTTCGGCCGAGTGGAGGGTTCGGCTAATGAAGTACACCGGTCGCTCCTCGCCCTCGATTTCCTGTACCAGTGTAGTGCTGACTGCTTCTTCCGAGACTTCCGGGTATACCAGGATCGAGTGGTCAGGTATCAGCTTCTGGATGACGGCCGGAGATGTCAGGAATTCTTTGAATTGTTTAAAGATTTCCTTAGACGAATTTTTTTCCTTTTCGAAGTAGTTGGACCATCGGCCTCGTCCTCTCGGCCAAGCGGGGGACGAATCGAGAAAGGGCGGTCAGTCGCCCTAAGAGTTGTTATACCTCCTTCACGTTGTTTGGACTCCTCATGCTGAGTATGGCCTGACATTTGTCGAGGTTGGCCTTTATTCCTCGGTGGGTGAGCATGAAACCTAGGAACGTCCCTCCCTCCACCCCGAAAGTGCATTTTTCGGGGTTGAGCTTCATGTTAACTCCCCTAAGGGCCCTGAAGACCTCGTCCAGGTCCTTCAGATGTTGCTCGAACGAGTCAGACTTCACGACTATGTCGTCCACGTATACTTCTACCGCCCGGCCAATTAGGCCTTTGAAGATTTTGTCCATGAGGCGCTGATAGGTTGCCCCTGCATTCTTAAGGCCGAACGGCATGACCTCGTAATAGTAGTTAGCGTCGGCCGTCATGAAGGCTGTTTTTTCCTTGTCCCTGGGGTGCATGCTTATCTGGTTATAGCCAGAGTAAGCGCCCAGGAAGCTCATAATTTTATGGTCGGCCGCCCCGTCCACGAGCCGGTCAATGTTTGGGAGAGGGTAGGCGTCCTTCGGACATGCGCTGTTGATGTTTCTGTAGTCGACGCACATCCTCCAGTTACCGTTCGGTTTGGTGACCATGACAACGTTAGCCAGCCATGTCGTGTATCGGGCCTCCCTTATGAACCCAGCCGAGAGGAGCTTGCCGACCTCCTCCTTCGTCGCGCGTCGCTTTTCGTCGCCCAAGTCCCTTTTCTTCTGGGAGATCGGGCGGGCATCTTTGAATATTGATAACCGGTGGGTGATGACATCCGAGCTCACCCCCGGCATGTCGGCCGGCATCCATGCGAACATGTCGATATTATTTTTCAGCACGGCATGCAGGATCTCGGTCTCGGCCGCTGCCAAGGTTGTTCCTACAGTCGTGTTGTGCCTACAGCCGTGCTGTGCTCTTCGTCGAGGAGGGAGACTCTCCTTAGCTCTTTTCTTGCCTCCAGCCTGTCCTCGGTCTCAGGGATCGAAGTCCACCAAAGCCACGGTTGGCTCGACCTTTCTCGGTCGGTCTTTCTTGGGAGAGCGGTCTTTTCGGGAGAACTTTCTCATCTTGAGAGGAGAGGTGTCGGCCCTCAAAGGCTTCACCCGGAGGCTTTCGGCGTAGCACTCTCATGCTTCTTTCTGGTCTACGTGGACCGTGAGGATGTCCCCTGTCCTCGAAGGGAACTTCATTGCGAGGTGAGGGGTTGATACTATGGCCATCAACCGGTTGATGGATGGTCGGCCGAGAAGGATGTTGTAGGAGGTGTTGGCGTCGATGACCAGGTATCGGATTTTGATGGTCCTGATGTTCTTCCCTTCTCCGAAGATGGTGTATAACTCGATGTAACCCTTGGTACCCACCCTCTCGCCCGATAATCCTACTACGTGGTCGTCGTATGACATCATCTCGGTCTCGGCTATCCTCATGGCCTTGAAAGTTTTTCAGTAGAGGATATCTATCGAACTCCCCTGGTCCACGAGGGTCTTCCGTATGGTGAATCGGTTTATATCGACCGCTATTACCATCGAGTCGTCCTGCTGGCGATAGTCTACACCCTTAAAGTCCTCGTCCGTGAAGGTGATGGGTGGCATCCTCAGTCGGAATGTTACTGTGTTTACGTGATGTACCGCCCAGAGGTGCTTTTTCCGGGCGTTGTTCGTGCTTCCTCTCCCGGCGAAGCCTCCGGCTATAGTGTTGATAACCTCTCGGTTACCTCTCATATCGGCCTCCCTGGGGGGGATCGTCCCTTCGTGGGGGGTTGTCCCTTGCAGGCTGTCGGTCGCCTCTGTTATCTTGGTGATTCCGGCCGTGATGAGACGCCCGACGGGGTGGGTCTCGGCCATTCCTGACGAAACGGCAGAGATGCCCAGCCTGGATAAGTTCCTTGATCTTATCCTTAAGGGCTTGACACTCCTCGGTTGAGTGTCCGGTGTTTTGGTGGTACCGACACTGCTTCCCCCGGTCGGCATTATTTAGGCTGACCATTTTTCTTGGAGGAGGGATCAATTCGGCGTTGAGGGCCTCGTCCAAAATCCTCCCCCTCTCGGTCGTCAGGGGTGTGTATCTTGAGAACCGGATCGGCCGGTCTCGGTTGTCTCGGCGTCGGTCATTTCTTTGACCCGACCGCCCCTGACGGTCTTTTTCTTCCTTTTTTTTCTTCCCGTCGGCCTCAGCACGGGCCTGATTGCGGAATTCTCGGAGCTCTTCCAACTACATATACTTAGCAGCTCTCTTTCTCAACTCGTCCAAGTTGTCGTCCGGCTGCATGCACAGGTTGTCGGCGAAGGGCCCCGGACGAAGGATTGTCAGCATGTGGTGCATGGCAACGTCCGGGCTCGGATTTTGGATGCTCATTGCCACCTTGCTGAACCTATCCACAAAAGTTCTCAGTGATTCGCCCTTCTCCTCGCGAATGCCTACCAGGGCGATGGAGGTCAGATGGTGCGGCGGGCTGGTCGCAAACTAAGTTTCAAACTTTGCGACGAGCGTGGCAAAGCTATCGATGGAGTTGGGTGAGAGCTTGGTGAACCAACTAAGGGTTGCACTCTTTAAGGATGTGGGGAACATTCGGCATAACACGGCGTCGTCCGAGGTGTAGAGACTCATATGGGTGGTGTAGGCGTCCATATGCTCGTCCGGATTGGTCGACCCGTCATATCGGTCTCGGTTGAAACCCTTCCATTTCTCAGGCAGTGGGACTTCGATGATGTTGTTGGTAAAGGGGTGTCGGCGGTTTGAGTCGACCGTTAGGGTCGTCCGGGTGGATCTCATTAAGCACGACTCGTCGCCCATCTCGGTTTCCCGGGGAGGGGGTCGGCCTCTCGTCCCCTCGGCCACATCTGGGTTGTGGGGAGAGGTGTAGGACTTGCCGACAACATTCGTCGGTGGGACAGAGGGTCCTACCTCCCCCAGCTTTTTCTTCATCTCTTCGTTCTCCCTACGGAGAACTTGCAACTCCTACTCGTTTTTCTGAGCAGCCTCCTCGGCTTTTCTTCTCATCTCGGCCATCTCTCTTTGGAGAGACAACAGCAGCATTGTCTGGTCGGCTTCGGTCATTCTTTTCATGCTTCTGGTTGAGACCATCTACTTTTTTCCTTCAACTAGTTTCCCTCGGCCCCACGGTGGGCGCCAATTGTTCCTGCTAGGGAGATGGGACCTAGAGAACTATTGAAGTCTTCTTCTCCTTCCTTCGGTCGGTCAGGTGACTGGGTGGTGAGCTGGGATTCTTCTCGTCCTCTTGCTTCTCCTTCGGCACTCGACCTCAGCTAAACACCGGATGGTGGGGGTACCTGCGAAGGCACTCCGACGCTCAAGTCAGTAAAGCGGGTGGTCAGCTCCCAGGTAGATGAACAGTAATAAATGACATACCTTACTCCTTGGAATGTGTGCTATTTATATTATTCTAATAGACCTACCATGTTGGGCCCGTTTATCGAGGTGGATACCGCTTAGGGTTGCATTATCTAATTCTTAATGATAGATTAACTTCACTGATCTTGGTTTGAACGTTAACTGTAATAGGGGTCGGCCGTCGGCCAGGTTCTCATGGTATGGGTCGGCCATCGGCCAAATCTCAGTGGTCTCGGCCAAGTCTTCTAAGGTCTCGGCCAGGTCTTCTAAGGTCTCGGTCGGGTGGGTCATCGACCTTGTCACCCCGGCCAAATCTCTTAAGTCTCAGCCAGGTTCCCCTGGTCTCGGTCAAGTCGACTCGGCCTCGGGCAGCCAGGTGGACCTCGGCCTCGCCCATACCAGTACAATTTCATTTAAACCATTTATGGCATATGAATTTATTCTCTTCTAAAAGACTCATTAAGTATGTTCCTACTAACATCTAATCCACTCGAATCGGATCAGGGTAAGTCCAAACATTCATACCGTGTGACTATAAGCGGTCACAGTGTGTATGAACTCCCTCTTCAACTTCTCACTAACTGATATCTTAGTTTATGTGACTTGGATCATCAATGAAGTTAGAGGATCTCTGCTCATAGGCTTTTTATACCAAAACACGACATCTCATAAATTATCTCGAATGTATGATATCAAGTTCAAGCAAGTTTTCATCAATCACATACAACACATATCAATCACTCATACATCATTGAAGATTTCTCAAATCAATCACATATATATCTCAAATTCATACTCATATAAACTCATAATCAAATTCAGTTTAACTAACTTTATGAGCTAACATACATACAATTACTAGATTAACTTATTATCTAAATCAGTTATCTAAGGTTTTATTAAAAAAATAAATATAGATAGTTTATTTTATTTGAAATTCTTTATTCTAGTAAAATCTTTAACTTCAATAGAAAAATCATTACATAATCCAGAGACTCTCTTTAAAAAAAATCTGATCGAATAAAAATGTAGTTTGATTCTCCTAATGAAGAATGTGATTAAGTTTAGAAATAAATGAATTATGAGAGAGAAATTAAAGAGAGATAGAAAAGGGAAAGAGAGAGAAAAAGAAATGGTGAGTGGGGTGGGGCGTTTACGATCTCATAGTGCTTCTGTTATAAAATGAATTATACCAAAGGAATAAGTTAGAACTTATTTTTAAGGGTTTCTCGAAAGTCTTTTTAAATAATAAAAACCAATTTCTTGACTATAAAAGTAAAACTATTACCGTTTATAAATCTCGTTTAATCCATAATTATTATCATAACATAAATAAGTTTAAGTTTAAGTTTAAGTATAATGATGAAGGGTTAAGACGGATGAATTTTATTTATTTTTGTTAAATGTCAAAATTTAAAGTTTTCTATTTTTTTAAAGTATTTCTTATGAAACAATAGATAAAGAATGTATTTTTAATTTCATTTTTATACATTGTTGATGGAGAGCACGAAAATAACTTATCATAAAAATCCAAATCAAAGGGTAGAGTATTTGGACAAACAAAAATTATAATATTTTTATTTTATACTGATTTTTAGTTAAATCTCTGCATTATACTTAAGTCTTCTGTATTTATTTGTTCTTACAAAAATCCACTTTACTTATTTAGTTATTGTATTTTAAAAAAAAAATTCTCTTTTTAATTAAAATATTAAATTTAAGTTTTGAAGAGTTCACGCCAACTAAAAAAAAAGTATAATATATAAGAAGATATAAAGTTTTATAAGATTTATTTATAAGAATAAATTATATATAAAATCTACTTTATTAATAGTAGTAAAACTATACCAGGAAAAATGTTTAATTATCTTATTGTATATATTAACGTGTATACTGGTGGAGTTGAGATTCCAAAATTATTTTATTATATTCAATATAATTCAGTATTGGATTGGCACAATTGGATTATAAATAGTAAAATAAAAATAAAAATTATAATTTTAAAATATTACTTTATATTTTTTTAATTTTTTAAATTATATTATACTATTAATATTTGAAGAAATTTAATATTTTTAAAAAAATATTTGAGTAATAGAATAATAAATTAAATAAAATAAAAATTATATTACTACTAATATTAATAATATTTAGTTATTTTAATCACATGAGTTAATTAAATTTAATTCAATAAAAAAAAAATTATCTAAGTTGGGAAAATTAATTAAGATTGTCGAATGATAATCTAATAATAATCATGAGTAATGGCGTGAATATTGCATCTTTGTGACATGATCATTAGCATATATATATGGATATAATAATAATATGACCAATATTTTTTAATGAATATTGACAGTGTAAATTAAAAGTAGAAGGTTTAAAAATATTGAAAACGAAAACTAAAAATTTGCAACACGCTTTGAAATTCTTTTACGTACAATGGGGTCTTGGTAACTTGATGACGTATGCAATTACGTATATCCTCGCATGTGCTTACATATGATATACATAGGAAGTAAACAGATAAATTATAATACTAATAATGTTATTAATAATAATTTTATTAATTTTAATAAAAATAATTTTAATAACATAATATTAATTATAATTTATTTAATAATATTAATAGTAATATTATTATTAATGATAATAATTATAATAATATTAAAAATATTTAATAAGGTTAATAGTATTAATAATGTTATTAACAATAATAATGTTATTAATAATATTATTTAAATTATTTAATTAATATTTTTATTTTAATACATATAGTAATATAAAATAAAATTATTATTATTATCTTCATTATTAGGACATCAAATTAATAAATTAATATTTTTATTTTAATATATATTACTATAAAATAGGATTATTAGTATTACTATATATTATCATAAATTATTTATTAATAATAAAAAAGTATTAATATTATTATAATAAATATTTTTATTATTAGTAGTATCATAATTATTAATATTATTATTATTATCATAATTATTAATATTATTATTATTATCATAACTATTATTATTATTATTATTATTATTATTATGTGAAATTGTTAAATTGATTTTTTCATTTTATTATGTATCTATATAAAATACAATTATTAGTATTATAATTATAAAAAAATATTAAAAGTAAGAAAAATACTATTATTATCGTAATTATTTTTATTATTTTTAGAATTATTATTATTACCTTAATTAATATTATTATTATGGAACTTGTTAGATAGATATTATCATATTGATTAGCAATAAATTATCGATAAATATAAATTAGTGTCAAATTATCAATCAATATTGATTGACGTTCAATTATGATGAATTTTTTGTTGTGCATTTCGTAAAATAAATAAAAAAAAACATGTTGGTAAAATTAAAGTACAATCCGATCATAATTTTTCATTGATAAATCTAAATATTTTTGTTGTAATTGATGTAGTGATTGTGTCTCTTCTAACAAGTTTAAAAAATACAAAACACATTCTTTCACGCTAAAATGTAGTTGCATGATCTCATTTGTTCCAGAATTCATGCACTACAACCATAGTATTCACTTGAGTAATTAAATTGTCACTATCCCTTTTGGATGATGAGAGAAATTTGTCCATACACTGCTTTAATTGTATTCGGGATGACAAAATGTGACGGACCAGTTCATTGAAAAAAACGTGAGTTGTCAACCTGATGGTCTGTTTAAGCCCATCTTGCATAATTCACAGCCCGCACGGATCAAGTGTGGGACGGACTGGTTTGCATGACCATGTTACTACTTAAGTGCAATAACATCATAGAAGACATTTCTTAAACAACAATAAATATATTCATAAATTTAATACCAATTTTATTTCTACATCCTTTCAATGTAACAACTATATGATTAGAAAAGTTCATATTAATTGTAAATACTATATATATACTTTATATTACTTAAAATCACATGCAAAGTTATACCTATAAACTTAACTACCATATATTTCACACGTCATTAAGTGTCAATATTAACTTTCTTTACTTGAAGGTAGTATACAAACTAAAGAAATATTCACTCACTACTTTCAAAAATTATACACCATTATCATCTTTCATTTACAAACATTCAAAGAAAATAAATAAAAAATGAAATCTTTAATAGGGTTTTAACTACCAAGACCACAACTTTGATCAATTTAAATTAATTTTCAACTTTTTATCTTCTCAATTGTATAATCTGTCTACATCACACGGTTTTGTTTATTCTCTAAACTTTTCCATTATTCATTTATATATATATATATATAATTAGTATTTTCTCATGGAAAAAATATTTTTTTATTCTATGCAAATAAAAATTAATTATTTAATAAATTATTAACAATTATACTAATCATTTTCTTAAAATAATATAATTTTTCAAAGCTGTTTCAAATACATCTTATGCTAAAAGATTGTCCATGAGCAAGCATAATTTTTCATGATTTACTAAAAATTTAAATATAGTTAATATTTTTGTGTAAACAAATATATAAAACTTTTTATTTAATACCTAGCTAGTTTATCTTTTATCATATCCAATTTAAATAAAGTGACACTTTTATTACTAATATTTTTTCGAAGTCATAGTTAATAAATATTTGTTAATGTCTTAATTGGCCCTTCCTTCAATACTTGACTCCATCCCTTGTAATGATGTATAATTAATCTTATACTCTTAAAATGTTGAATAAATAATTTTTGTTTTATCTAAAAAAATAAATTTCATGTTTTTGACAAGGTGCCCCCGAATTCAAAACTAGAATCTCAATTGCAAATAAAAAAAGTCAACACACGTGAAGTGGAATTAATGCAAATGTCAACTGTGTTAGATTCAATGTTTTTCAATCTTACATTATTAGTTATGAGGCCAAAAAGAAAAATAAGAGGAAACTTCACACACTGATATATTTTTATTTAATTAAAGAGAAAAAAAATATTCTTAAAGCAAAAATTATGAAATTACCTCAGTGTTTTATTTTTTGCTTTAATTTTTTATAGAAAATAATAAATAATAATTCTCATTAATGATTTAATTTCTCATAAAAAATAAAAAATACTTTTTTAGTATTATCATAATTAGATCAATCATTCACTTGGAAAAAGGTGCTGGATTGACCCGTTACTAATTCAATTAGTTGGTGCGAATTGCATTAATCAATATATATTATTAAATTTTATAAATAATATATCTTTTTTACATAATATTTCGTCAAAAATTAATTTTACTTATCAAACTAAACAATTTATATTATATGTACATGTAGGTCTAGAATAAAAATAGTTAATAAATAAAAGATCGTTATAACAATTATCAAAAAGTAAAAAGAGCAAAAAAACAAATGATCTGATATGAAGATTAAAATCAATTTTTAACATAAACTTGAGATAACAAAAGTATACTTAAACCTTACTTACAATTTATAAAAGTTGCTATTTTCCAATTCCACGCGATGATAAATGTGTTTGGTGCG
Organism: Phaseolus vulgaris; assembly: GCF_051622355.1. NCBI lineage: Eukaryota > Viridiplantae > Streptophyta > Magnoliopsida > Fabales > Fabaceae > Phaseolus > Phaseolus vulgaris. The sequence goes on from NC_143508.1 coordinate 9,718,948, forward strand.
TCAACTTAGATTTGCGATGTTTATTTAAAAATTAATTATTTTTATACATAATAAGGAAAACCTTTGTGCACGATTTTTTTATTACACTATTTTGTTTTAATGAGTTAAAACTTGATACTTTTATTAATTTTTTTATATTTTTTTAAATGATAATATATTATTAATTTATATTTAAATTTTAAATTTTAATTTGAATGAAAATAATACTAGAGAAATAATATAAATTACATATTTAAACTAAAGAGGAAGAAAGAAAAAGTAACAACATCATGAAATATTGATTTGTGGAGTAATTTTAAGTGGATGAGTAGTTTATTTTTAATATTTTTTTCTTTGTTATGGTTTATACAATAGTGGTAAGGATTTAGAAAATAACTTTAGGGTAGAAGTGATATATTTTAAATTATACTTAAAATATTTTATTATTAAAATGAGAAGAATATATAAATGAAAAATTCAGTTATTCAGATTTATTTAAAAAAAATCACTATCTCTCTAAAAGTTTTCTTTTCTCTTTCTTTGTCTTCTCCCTAAGATTCTAACATTATCGCTCATTAGATCAATGATCGGAGTCTGCGCATTGAACTCCTGACAGTAAACTCTATGATATTATTACCCAATCAAAATTTGAGATAGAGTAAGTTCATTTTGGCTCATTTTCCTTTGAGTTAGTTTTGATCTTATTAGGTTTGCCTTTGGGTTAGACTTGCATGTGATGTTTTTATCTTTAGAATTAGTCTGTGTTGGCTCAAAGTCCTAATGATATACTTAGATTATTTTATCAGGACTCTGTGATGCAAGTTAAGCTACCCTTGAACAATTTTAGGATTTGGAGCTTTTAGTGAGCATCTGCTTAAGTATCTAAGGTTATAAGATCTGGATATGGGGGTGACGTGGTCACCAATTCCAAATTTTGTTTGCGGGATTGATTATTTTTTAGTAATGTAAAGTATTGTTTGAAATCAAATGTGAATATGTTGATTTTGATATGGATGATTCATGGTAGATGTGTTTGTCTGAACATGAAAAAATGGTTGATTTGAATATGATATAGTGTAATTTAATATTGAAGTGAATGAGTTATTGAATTTGTTCTTGTTTGACTCTGAATGATTTAAATTATGTTAAATATAATGATGATATATATATATATATATATTTATTGATAAATTTCATTGATGGAAATACTCCTACCATGTTGAATAAGATATTTATGGCTTGAATTGTTAAATTGGATTGTATATATAAGATGAAATTTGGTCGAAATCATGTATTTTTGGTAGAATTACATATTTTTTTACATATCTCGCTCAAGCGATAATAGAGTGAAAGGATGGAGTACTCTCGGGTCCATTCTCGCTCAGGCAAGACCACTTTTCATGCAAAAATTGGATAAATTTTGGATTGCTCTCGGGTTCAATCTCGCTCAAACGAGAGGATTTTCGCTTAGGCAAGACCCATTCTCGCTCAAGCAAGTTAAAAAAAAAACTTAAAGTTTTATTTTGGCTTTTGAGAGCGTAGTTTATTATTGTTTAATGTTTTTAAGTGCAAATTTTAAATTTTATTTAAAAATATGATTAAAGAAACTTAGTTATGTGTTTAAGTGAATTTTGTGATATATTTGAATTGTTTAGAAAATTTAAGATGTGATGTGATTGAATGATGTACTGATGTATTAAATGAAATATGCAATAAGGTGAAAGTGTGATCAAGACAGTATTTTTAGGAAAAGAAATATTGTGTTGAGATTGTTATTATGGTGTATTGATTTGTGAGTATACTATGAAGGAGACTATCTTGACTCTACTGATATAATGAAATCACATATATGAAGTTATTCAGTTGGTGAGAGTTGAAGGAGGTTCATTTAATTGAGTCTGAGATTTGAAAGAACTTATCAGAGCAGATCATATGGATTATCCTGTCATATGAGATGATGATGAGATATTGAGATGATTATGCACATGGTTGTGTGGATTCACAATGTGTATGACAGGTGCAGGTCTCTGGATGTTATTTTCAATACACAAGTCTTCTAGAAGTACAGTTAAATGTCTAAGCATGTGGGTCAGTATGACCTGAATAATGTGAATAATGAATGTTGATAAACATTTTATGACTTTTGTGCAAATTATGAGATTTTATAACATTATGTTTGTTAATTGAAACTAAAATTATATATAAAAAATTAATAGCTACCTTACCCTGTTAGTTGTTGTATTTTGTTTCTTTATTTGTTATGATCGTGAACACGAGAGCAAATGAGATTGCAGGTAAGAGAGTTCCATACGGAAGGACCTCTCTTTTGAAATGTTTTGTTTTAAATATTATATAAATATCAAAATCCCTATAAACATGAATATATTTTGAGACAAACATATATATATATTTATATATATTTATATGTTAAATAGATATTGTATATACTATTTATCAATTATTTTATTCTAAACTTATTTAATAAATAAAAACAATTATGATTACGATAAAATTATAAAAAGTGTTTATCAGAAAAGAACAACAGTTATAAAAATGTATGGTTATTTTTAAGTTTAAGAATATTTTTAACAATTTTTTTTCTTGAATTATCTTCAACTTTTTTACATTTTTATTTTTAACAATTTGATTTTTTTGTAATTTATCGTGCAAATATTTTTGTGTTATTTCCTACACTTAATGCTAGAGATTACTACTTAATGATCCCAAGGTAACCTAGAAAAGAAATCCCACGATATAACAAATGTCAAAATAATTTTATTTATTATAATTTTTTTTCTAATCATAGATTTAGAACTATTGGAAAATTTTGATCATAAGCATTAGTTTAAAACTAAAACTTTAAGAAGATTTATTTGAAATTTTGTAGAAATTAATTTATATGTAAAAAATTATAACTTTTAAAGAAAATTATTTTATTTTATTTTTTCAATAAACTCACTTTAAATATTACAGTAAAACTTTACATTTCAGTACTGAAATCTTATATTAAATAATTTATAAAATAAAATAAAATAAGGATTAGATGTCAAAACGGAACCACAATGAAGATATCTTTAGCTAATTAAGCAAATCTCAAGAACAATTATTTTAGTAGGGTTTACGATTTCAATTCAGAATTAAAGAAGGAAACATAAATAATTTACTTTTTCTTCTTTTGACTCAGAAGACACAGTTTTCTAAGAAAAGAATATTTGAATTTGGTCGGAATAAAATCTAACTAAAATCGAATTGAGTTCTTAAAAGTAATGTCGGGTTAGTTTGATTCAAATTTAAAAAAATTATTTATGAAAATAAATTTTTTAAAAAATAGAAATTCCAAAAGAGTAAAATATTTTTTTATTAAAATACATGAAGATATTTATTTTTAAAATAAAAAATTTAAACAAATACATAAAAAAATAAAAACGCTTCTTTTTTTTAAAAAAAAAGTAAGTACAAATAAACTAAAAAAAAATTATTTGAACTAACTATTACAATTGATACATATTTTTATGTCGATTTTAAATTCAAAACTTTAAACTCTTAAGACATCAACTATATAAAAAGTTTGTATCTTTTATTATGATTATTCAATTTAAAAAGTTTGTATCTTTTATCATGATTATTCAATTTTTATAGAAAATTGACATTTTTTCGAATCTAAAAAATTTATCATAGAAAATTCACTTTTTTTTTTTACTAGTTTGCATTTAATCATCATAAAAAATAATATATTTTATAACGGTTAAAATTAACCCATCATATAATGTATTATTTTTTATCATAATAAAATATGTTATTTTTTAAGATAAATAATATTTTAACCGTAATAAAATATGTTACTTTTTAAATTGTTAAAGATAAATTAATTATAGAAAATATTTTGTTTGCTATTGTTTGTGACGGATCTTCTAACATAGAAAGACACAAAGAAGTGAACTTTCTATAACTATTGAACTATTGAACAAATAATTTTTCCCATAATTACAAATATAACATCATGATGGCTGATTAACCATCATCATAAAAAGTTATCATAAAAATCTCATTTTACACTAATGACTACGCCGAATTACTTTTCAAGTTTTATTCAAATCAAGTATTTAAAAATACATTGAGTTTGTAACAAGAACCAATATCATGTTGTTATAAAAGAAACCGTTTTATACTTGGCATTACTCTTCTCTAAAAATAAAACAAATTCTTAACCTAGAAGCACGTTGAAAAACTATAATTAGAGATTACCGAACCTTTTTTAAAAAAGTTAGACTATTAAATTATGAGTTTGAAGAAAACTTAGGAATATTTCAAATTATTAATTGGTAGAAACATGGATTTTAGAGTAGATACGATAATGAGTCATTAAGGAAGTGTTTAGTTTTAAGTTTAAAAGTTATAGTTGAGGAAGTTAAGAAGTATATTATAATTTTTAGTTAAACTTATATTCTTAAGTTTTATTTAATTATTTTATAATTTAAATGTTTTAACTATGTATATACATAAAAAAAATAAAAAAATTGAGGAGCTTAAACTTAAGAGTTGTGGCAATACTTTATCAAGAAAGTTGGAATGTTGATCCCTACTTAGGTTTATTTTATGTGGAAAATGACATTACCAAGATTTGGATTTTGTGTTAATTGATTAAGAAAGAGAAGCCACTAGCACATGTAGTAATCCTTCTTAATCTTTGGTTTAGATCACTTGATTTGGTCCCTTATACTATTTAGTTATGGAATATAAAAATATAGACAATAATATATTTGTATTCAACTGAAAAGAAAAGAAAAATTAAAAAGATTTGACTATAGAAAAATAAATTTAAAATTCTTTGAATAAAAATCCAATTTCTTTTTTATCTTTTCGTCCTCTTTCTATTAAACTAGAAAAAGATAATTTTTTCTTTCCAAAAACTTTTTTTATATATATTTTTACTTTAAATTACAAAACTATCACGGTAATTCCAAATAACCTTTTTTAACATTCTTACAAATGAATATTGGATAAAATAGTTAAAGATATCTAAAGTATTTTAATTGAATCACAAAGTTGAAAAAACAAAAGTTGTATATAAGCACATACGACATGTTTACGTGAAAATAAAAAGTCAAAATAGAGACCATTACATTTGCAACAATGAAGAGTCAAATTTATACTAGAAGAAATTATTGATAAATTATTTATCTCCATAATAAACCAACGATATATTAATTCTTATCATCTTTACTACGTTTTACTTATATAATTGAATTTTTATGTGTAATGAAACAAAATAATACTTTCTTGGAGTTAAATATAAACAAAAAAATTTTATAGTGTAATTGGCTTAAGTAAACTTTTTTTTAAAAACTTTTTTTAAAAGAATTTCATGTATTGAATGGAACTTAATGATTCTAGGATGTCTCAAGATGTCGATCAATTGATATATTTAAGTGCATCAAGGTAAAAGGATGATTAACAATGCTAGATTGCACGAAAAATTAGGTAATATATCCTTAATAATGATGCACGTACTAATTTTGACATAACATGGTCAATCACAGTCATATAAATAAACTCAACAATCAAGATAAATGTATGTCATTATGACACATTTATTGTCCTGACTAGACACTTACTTAAGTATATGAACATTTGCAATTACACCCCAACTGAAAGTTGAAAGTAGAAGGTTAGAAGCGGAAAAAAAAATAAAAGTATAACTGAATAAAGAAACTAATTGTTGAACCAATCACGAAATTATCTGATACTAAAAAAACACTTAATGAACACCTTTTATTTAATACTGATCTTATTTTTCAGTGATTACTATTATTTACTATGTAAAGTATCAAAAAGTGGAATTTAAAAAAACTGAGATTAATGAAATTAAATAATATTGATTGACTTGGTTTTGAATTAATTATTTTTTTATTACATGTGGCTTGGGTCAAATTTTAAGTGATTAAAATCGTAAAACAGTTGTTTTCTTTAAAGCAATTATACAATAAAAACTAGGAAAAAGTTATTTTATTAACCGAGAATAATAAACTAGATTATTTTGTGGAGAGGAGAAGAAAACCATAGTGTAGACATATATGACTTGTTCCACTTTGTGAGATTGCCCTGCAAAAGAAATGTTCATTGACATGTTGACAAATATCTCTGCAAAATTAGGCTTCACAAGAATTAATTAGGTTTGGTTACACAACCTAGCTGACTTAAACATAAAATGATTGCATTTGCATATACATATACATATACATATACATATATATACATACAAAATGAGAAAAAAAAAGGTTTTTTTTTCCTGTCTTGTGGTTTTTGTGAGAGGAGGACTTATTCAAAATAACATTTTATTGGATATATAGGTATGTAGCCATCATAAGGTACCCAACATGGATAACATAGACGATTTCTCCTTCCCATAACCGCGTCAAAACTTTCCATCAAAACTTCCCAATTTTCTAAATTTACACGGTGAATCTCTCTGCCCCACCACCACCCTCTCTTTTTCTCTCTCAATTCCCTTGTTCATGCATATATATGTCTGTGTATATATATTTACAGCATTGGAATATGCAAAAAGTAAAGGACACATAATAAGTATCATAGGAGTGCGAGCTATAGTTTCATATGACAAACATCATGGAAGATCATCCACCTGGTTTTCGCTTCTTCCCAACAGAAGAAGAGCTTGTTGGGTTCTACCTGCACAACAAGCTAGAGGGTTTAAGAAATGCTGCTGCCATAGATAGAGTTATCCCAGTTGTTGATATCAATGCTCTGGAGCCCTGGAACCTCCCAAGTATGATACATATATAAAAAATAAACAAACTTGTACACTACTCTAGTCTCTCTTCAATGCTATTTGTTCGAGTTTTGTGCATGATTCACTCATTTTTTATAAAATGGTTGTTTGCAGCGCTTGCTGGGGAGCTTTGTCGTGGGGATACAGAGCAATGGTTTTTCTTTTCACCTGGGCAAGAGAGAGAAGCCAGAGGAGGGAGACCTAGCAGAACAACAGCTTGTGGGTACTGGAAAGCTACTGGTTCCCCTGGCTATGTTTATTCTTCAGATAACAGAGTCATTGGGGTGAAGAAATCCATGGTCTTCTACAAAGGAAAAGCCCCTATGGGAAGAAAAACCAAATGGAAAATGAATGAGTACAAAGCTATCTCAGTTCCTCACCAATCCAACTCTGTCATCCCTGAGGTATATACAATTCGAAATTTTTCATAAACTAGTAACAATTACATTCACATGTGACATGGTATATTACTTTTGATATTGGTTATGACAATCTTTCATATATATGGTGTGCAGTTGAGATGCGAATTCAGCTTATATCGGGTATATATTGTATCTGGAACCTTTCGAGCATTTGATCGACGTCCATCAGAGAGTGAAGGAACAGAGTCACGTGTTCATCAAAGTTCATCTCAAATTTCTCAGCTCCCAGAAGGTGGAGATTCAAGTAGCACAAATTGGAACCAGGTTCAGCTCCAAGAACCCTTATGGGATTTGGAATGGGAACACTTTAATTGGGTCTGACTCAAAACCCTTAGCTGAAACAAGACTCAAGAAATCAATGACTGGTTTAGATACTACATCAACCATAGATAATGAAGCTTCTCCATCTGTTAAGAATAGACAACCATATCCTATTAAGATATTAAGAGGAAGTTTAGTTATTTAACCCCCAATTTGTTTGCAGATAACTTCTACTTATCCAATTTCAAGTTTTCACACCCACTAGCTTTTGTAAATTATCATTATCATAGCAATTAATTAAATATCAACTCTTTGGTTTATATATATTGTTAGCACTTTCCATTTAACAGCTAAACACTCACTTTTATACATAATTCTATATAATTATAAAATAATTTAATACTTTTGCATTATTGTAATTAATTGAAAACTTTATTGTATAAGTTAAAAAGTTTATCATATATATAGTATTTTTATAAAGAAAATTATTAAATATATTAGAGGTTATATATGAAAAAACGTGAGAGCGTATTCACTATTTTTTATATTTACCTACATAGATCCATTTCGCATAACACGCAAACCGTGCGAGTCAGGGGCGGGCATGCCAGTTTGCTAGCCTGCATAATAATGAAAAGGATATTTCTTTTTGCACCCATCAATTTCAGAAATCAATTTTCGAAAGTCAAAATAGTTGTTCTATATTTTGAAAGGTAAAATAGTTGTTCTATAAAGGTCTTTCTGGAATGTTTTTTTTTCTCTTATGAATTTTAATTTTTAAAATTTACTTTTATATTATGAAAATTAAATTCAGAAATTGGATGGATGGAAGAAGAAACACCTTAATAAAGAATACAACAAAATTTCTTCCTCCATCTTTTGGTTGCAAACCTACATGTCATGTCATTCTTTATGTGACAGATATAAATCCGACCCATATTTTGGAGACCATACCAAAAAAATCAATACACATACTAAAATATATATAATATTACTAATATAATTTTAAAAATGAAATTAAAAGTAATTTATGAAAGAATTGAGAAAGATAAAAGAAAATATTTATTTATTCCTACTTATCCTATTAAAAACTGAAAATGACCTTTCTCCAACCAGATAACAACACGTGCGTTGAATGCACAACCAACCACCTTCTACGGGTTAGTATGGTCAACCTGATGTATGATTGGAGATACTTTAATTTTGTTTAGTGTTACTATTTTTTTTAAAATTATAAGTTTAAAAAAAAGGTATATGTTAATGATCATTTTAATTTAATAAATAATATTTTATAAGGTATAGTATTATAATTATAATAAATTTAATTATTTTAAATTATTACAAAATATGTTTTAATTTAAGGTTTACGTATTTATTTTCTTAATTTTGATTGCATATAATATTTAATTCATATAACATATTAAATTCATTTTATCTTATATATTAATCCTTAATTGGAATAGATTTAAATTATAATTGAATCAAAATTTAAATTGATATACGAATAACAAATCCATCCAAACTAATGCTTCCTCACAGCAGTACTTATTTCCCTGAACAATCGCTAGCCATCCAATTCAAAATTTTAACTTTACCTAAAAAAATCAAAATAATAATAAGAAGGAGAATTAATGTAAAACAACCATATAAATTAATAACTGACATACATTTAATGTTTTACGTATATTTATCCAATAAATAATTTACAAAATAAAAGTAAATATATGAAATTGAAATATTTTAGGCCCATTCAAAAGTGTTTTTTAGTGTAATCTATGAAATTAAAATGTTTTAAGTCCATTTTAAAATGTTTTCTAATTTTATGTTTTCATATACCACTTTTAGTTACAATAAATACAACAAAGATAAGTTAATAAAAATAAGATAATTATAAGTTAAGTATGACTCAGTTTTTTTAATCTAATTAATTTTAGGATTTTTTTTTACCTTTCATTTAATTTAGAGACTTAAAATAAAGAAGAGTAAAGAAGTGTTATCTTCTTCTCCCATTAATATGTGATTATCATAAAGTATGAAAGACTAGTAAATTGAAAGTCATTTTTTTCTCATAGGTACCATAATAACAATGACAATAATGGTATCCCTTTACTATAATTTTCTCATATTTTTGTTACTTCTTTATATTTTTCTTTTGGTTAATAGAGAAAGTGGAATATATATACTAAAGAAGAATATTGAAGTATTTCGGGTGTATTTGAGCTTTGAGATTTGAGTGTTGTGTGTGATCAATTGCCCTCTTCACGTTATTATTTTGAATTTTACACAATAGTTGTCATTACTTTTGTGGGTGTAAGTTATACGTTATTTGTTGTTACACTTTTTTTTTATGCATGTTTATTATAACAAACTAGTTTTAGAGAGTATAAAACATGTTAGGAAAATTTTGTGTTAAGAATGACAACTACATATTTAACCATTTGATGGAAAAATCAATTTGGGAATGTGGAAGACATATGATGGTTGTGTTAACTTAATAAAACTTGGAAGTAACACTTTTTTTAAAAGAAAATAAACACGTCATGATGACAAATTCAAAATGAAATGAGATTAATGATAATTTTTGTTATTCAATTATGTATAATTGATGATGTGTTATACATCATTACAGTCAAAATTAGAGTTCTTGTATTGTATATAACAAAGACAATGATCACTCATCTTCAACTATTTCAACAATTGTAAGTTCTTTATAAGGATGAAGTGACCTATATTTGTGAGTTTACTTCATGAGTTACATAATTAATAACTATGGAATATAAATTCTTTAGTGAGCAATGAGTAATGATGGTGTTGTACTCTTTACCTCCCTCATACAAGCACTTTTGGGATATTGTAATATATGGGCGTGAATGTTTAGACAACGATGACATGAAATTTTCTCTTTTTAGTTGTTAGAAGATGGAGCACGATAGTAGTAGATGTCATGACTATATTATTAACTTGTAAGGTAGAGTAAGATTTAGAAAGATTGATTTGAGTAGTTCTAATAGAGGCAAGTCTATATCTAAATCTAGAACTTTAAAAGTAGAATGTCCAAGACTCAAAGAAAAGAATGAGACCACTTTAAGTAATACAACAAATATAATTAAATATACTAAAGATGTTTCAACTATTTTAGTTGGTGATGCATGGATTATTTATTATGATTACTCTTACCACATGTGTTTTAAAAAGGATTGATTTACTACTTACCGATCTATTGACAGTAGTGTTTTCCTTATGAGAAATAACATGTCATGTAATTAACCACGTTATAACAAATCTAAAAAAACACAAAAAATAAAAATAAAAAAAGTCTTACATAAAGCATGAATCCCAACAATTTAAAAAAATCAATTTAGTAGATGTAAATACGAAAGAAGTAAAAAAATAATAATTATACCCTGAAACACAGAATATATATAAAAAATAAACATTAAGTCTTTGTTTGGTTGGGATGAGAGTGGAATGGGAAGGAAGAAAGGGGAAAATGAGTGAAAAGTTTAGATATTTGGATGTCGAAAAAGTTAGTTGAAAGCGAGTAAAAATGAGATGAAAACTTGTAAATAATTTGATTGATGTGACTAAAATGTAAAAAAAGATTTAATTGTATAACTAAATTATTTATTGAAATATCCTTGTTTAAAATTAGGTAAGTTTTTGTTTTAAAATAAATATAAAATTTTATATAAAAAGTTTTGTAGTATTTATATAGTTGTGAAGGAAATTTTTAATTGAAGAAAATATTGGGAGATTAATTTTTACATCCAATATTATTACGTAAATGAACAAATATTGGTAATTATAATTTGTAGCAATGTTTATCAAAAAATAAATACTTCATAATAATCGTGCATGAAACATGAAATTTGGTTGATAAACGCGTTTAAACAATAAATTACAACAATAAAAATAAAAGAGTTTGAACAAGAGCACAACGGATAGTTGATTAACTGAAATTTCATAATCAATTACATTCAGAAGTCTAATTGATTATATGTGCACATAATCGATTAAGGGACTGACCTTAATCAATTATGTATTAAAACTTAATCTATTATACATTGTTTAATGTATTGTAATTGTGGAACATTTATGAATTTAATCTATTGTTATGTTTGAGTTAATGTATTCATTGCAACATTTACGTGGCCTTCATTTAAAATATTTTTTTAATTTTTTTCTGTGTAATATTAAAATAATGCAATATAACACAAATAGAGGGTTAATAAATATTTGTGAACACTTCAAATAATGTATGACCATTGAATCACTACTAGGTGACCAAGTTTCTATGCAATGTATCCATTATACACCAAAAAATAGAACAACCCATGTAAGATGTTTTGTAGTGTACCCATTTGCTAAGAATAAAACCAACAACCCGTGCAAGATGTTTTTGTAATGTGACTATTTGCCAAAAATAAAACCAACAATACATGTAAGTAAAAGCTTTTATTTAAAAAGATTCACTCTTACTAGAAACAACATAGTAAAATCATATTTAACACTCAAAATTTCACTCAATTTATTTCACCTTAGAGGCATGTTTTCCCCATTCTCTTTCATTTTCTTTCAACACAAATCAATCCAAATACACTAAATCAAACCATTACTTATTCATATTTTTTAGCCTCAACTCGATGCAAACAAGAAATAATCCCAAACAAATAGAGGCTAAAAAAAATCGTACTTTAAATAACTGTATTTGTCTGTACTGGACAAGTCATCTCACTCGGTCTCGGTGACCGACCGTATTAAAATACATTTAAGGCACTCAATAAATGACAATTATGAAAACTTCCTACGAATCATGATCATGTCACACCGAATCCATGTGACATCCTCGATAAATCAGCTAATACTATACTGATTCAGTGGAAGATATTGATTTATTAAAGATATTCTTCAAATATACCAATATGCCAACATACCAACATACCAACATATCTCCCTATAAATCAAGGATCATGCTAAAATCAAATTAGTTAACACTGATATTTGATAGATTTGGTCTATTACAACACAGACTCATAACTAAACATTATAAATACACAATCTATAGAGGTGTAAGAGACGTTTTAATGAGTTTTCACTGTACACTTTTAACACACAATACTTACTTGATCGAACACCAACAATTAAAGGAAGATACTTGAAATAAGAAGTAAGAACACAACTGACACATCAACAATTGTACAATCAGTTTCTGATATTATATAGGTTCACTTTGTTTATACCGATACCATAACAATTTATAACAATTTCATGTTATTTGATCTAAAAATTGTACTGTGATATTATATTTTTTTATTGTCATTCGAATTTTTTGTTTTTTTCTTTATTTTACAACATTCATTTGAGTCAGAACAAGTTTCCTTGATTAATTTGAATTCTTAAACCTGAAATCACATTAAAGAAAAATTTTCATCCTAAATTTCACAATTTGGCAAAATAAGCATGAATTGAATCTGAACAAAAAGATAACAAAGAAAAAAAGCGAAAGGCAAAATTAAAAACCATGAATAACTAAGGCAGCCATAATAACACCAAACCAAGATATTCTTAATTGTAAAATAGAGCAAAATAAAATTATTAACGCTAAAGAAGAAAGGTAGAAGTAACAATACCATAAATTTACAGAAACACCAAATTTACAGAAATTGTTTGAAAGAATGTGAGGTAGAAAAAAAAAGTGGATAAGTTGAAGAAATATTTTTACAAGTTACAGATATAATACTTACATTTTAAGAATAAAATACGGTGATAAAAAAGTAATAGTAAGTTAGAAATTTTTGGAAGATGTGACAGTTATATTAATCAAACAAATTATTATTTATTTAAAGTTAAAGTGGTGAATTGGAAAAAATAATATATATACTAAAAGAGAAAAAAAAAACTCAATTACGTGTTATATTATAGATCATAAATTATAAATTTAGAAGTTAAAAGGGGTAAATAGGGAAAAGTAATGTGCTCACCAAAACAGAGATATTTTCTTTACTTATTTTAATATTATGTTATTATAGATTGTATAGAGATAATATAATAATAATAATAATTAAATAATAGTGATAGGTAGGTACGAATTTCCATTTTGAAGCTGTTAAGCATTTGTTTTGTTAACAACAATGTTGTTGTGCTAACTAACCAATTCGAAGATCTAGCTAGAGAGAAAGGGAGGAGCCGCAGAGAACGATCTCCCTGATCTTCTGGATAGCTCTTCGCCGATGGCGATATTCTACGCCTTGGTGGCCAGAGGCACCGTAGTGCTGGCGGAGTTCAGCGCCGTCACCGGCAACACCGGCGCTGTCGCCCGCCGCATCATCGAGAAGCTTCCGGCGGAGTCCGACTCCAGGCTCTGTTTCTCTCAGGATCGCTACATCTTTCACATTCTCCGATCCGACGGCATCACCTATGTCTGTATGGCCAACGACACCTTCGGAAGTGAGTTCTTCTTAATTGTAGTCTTACTTCCATCGTTGTACGATCCGATTCACTTTCAGTTAGAACGTAGGATCTATTTAAGAGACGCGGCGGGTGTTAGATGCTAGTTTGAACTCTTTATGAGTGAGATGCGTTGTTTTGCTTGGACGAAAATTTCCGCATGACCTGTTTTTTAAAGCCAAAGAAAGCAGAAGTGAAATTGAGAACGTGTGTAAGAGAGAAGGAAGAAGTCAAAAACCCTAGGGTTTGACTGAAGAGGAAATAGGCAGGGTTGGCCTTGATATCTTTAATTGTATATAATTGTTCTTTAGAACAGGGAGTGTTTGGATTTCACTGCTTTTGTGTATAAAAATATTGTGAAATTATTAATAATCACCAGCTTTGGTCTAGTAAATTGAACAACGATGTGATTGAAGTCTGCAAGCTTGTTTTTCTTTGTCAGTTCTTCATTGACTTGGAAATTCAATTGTTTTGCTGATTGTCTTTGTTGAGAGGTGTCTGTAGCTTCTTCTGAATATTGAGGATTGACATCCTCTTAGTATGAGTTCCCCTGTTGTTCAAGATTTCCTGATATTGACATGGTAGTGACGTGACGGTTGACAACTAACAATACTACACATTTAATGCCTCTGAAAGACGCTTTGTAACTATAGGATTTAGGAACCATGTGAATTTTTGAATGTGATTCAAAACAGACCATCTAATCCCTACTTTGAGCAACCCTATGACGTCCAATATCTTACCACCTGGACATGATTTAAACTGTTTTTTATGGCTAAGCGACTGAAGAAGGAAATTGAAGAAAATGAGTGAGATTGCATAACTTTAGCTTGTTAGATTAGGGGAGGTCCTGTTGCGGGATAGTCATACACACTAATAATGAACTCCAAAAGAGTGTAGATTCAACCTCAGGCCATGTGCCATGCCATCTCACACGAACAAGTCTTTTACTGCAGCAAATGAACTTTTTCAAAAACCAAGGGCTACCCTCTGTGTTAAGTTTCACAGTTTATGTCTTTTTTAGCTTCCTACTGCTTGAAAATTCCTAATTTGTATGTACTAATGCGCTCTTAGATCACTAAGAAAATTAAGGCTTTGATAATAGTGCTTCTATGGCAATCCTGGTAGGGTCTGTTTTGTAAGTGTTAATAATGGGATATCATCCTCAATGCTTTATTACATTTAACAGTACTCTGTGTTTTATTGTAATTGAATTAACCACTAGTCTTTCTGCATGAAAAACCTTCCTGCCAATGCCTAAAAGGATAGAGTTAATGTTATCTCATAAAGGAAGAGGGGAGGGGTAGGGTTAAATTAGGACCCTTTTAACTACAGATAACATTATTCTTTAGTGCTATATTTACTTTTGAACCAGAAGACGTTCTCAACTATTCTCCTCTCCTTATCAACTAAGTCCAGATTGTCAGATTTGTTCCAACCAAGGAATTGATCAATGATTTCTAAATCTATTGGCAAGAAGTAATCATATGCTTATAGTTGATAGAAAAACATGGATATAATCTTTTTAAATGCATGTTTGATAATTGGTATAGACTATTTTTGGGAAAATCGTCACTTCTTTTTGAAAGCTGTCATGAAGCTGACAAAAATTAAGTGATTATTCCTCCCAAAAGATGCTGAATCAACCACACACTTAAACCTTTCAGCCTACAATTGATAAATTTACACCTCTATTTGAGGCTCCAAATATCTAGAAACGTTTGAGAGAAAATAGATTTTGGTAGTGTTTTTCAAATTTCACCACAGACATAGTTCCTTAATTTAATCATTACTAGTCAAAGTTGTCGATTTCTTTTTATTTTCAAAACCATTAAATGTAAACACTGACTTAGAGGATTAGTATATAATCTGTGTCAACAATAACTATCACTCAATATTAACCAAACCGTAGTCCAAGTTCTACAGTACTGTTTTAGTCTACATCTTTGTTTTCACGTGCTTACTATGATATGACTCATTTTCTCTGTCTCCAGGGAGAATTCCTTTCTCATACTTGGAAGATATCCAAATGAGGTTTATGAAGAACTACAGTAGAGTTGCCAATTATGCACCAGCTTATGCTATGAATGATGAGTTTTCAAGGGTTTTGCATCAGCAAATGGAATTTTTTTCTAGTAATCAGAGTGCCGATACCCTCAATCGTGTGAGGGGGGAAGTTGGTGAGGCAAGTACATTACAAAGAAAACTTTATCCCTCCCTATTTTTGTCTTTCTCCTTTATCCTCTCTTTTTTATTTATCTAGCACCGTAAGAAGGGAGAAATAAAGTTTTAGAATGTCATAGGGGAAGTTGTACTCAGTTTTATATGCATGCATCCATAACTTTGTTCATAATTTTCACTTTTTCCTAGCTATGGAATGTAAGTGACAGATAGTTTTATCCAACATATAATCTGGTTATCTAATAAGTTAACACCCAGGTTTTTGATTCAACAAAGAATAAACTCCATGATGATTTATTACATTTAGGATTTATATTTATAGAAAGTTGGTAAGCCAAGCAGAGTGGTATATACCTCTTGACTTGGAATGCTCTAGTTCCTTTATAAGGTTCTTAAGGAGTGACAGGCTAAATTGCTTATTGGAGAAGTTATCTACCTTTTTTCCTGGAAATTGTAGTGTATTGATTGATTTACAAGTATGTTTCTGAAGAGCATTTGGATTTCAGGATGTATAGATGCTGTAATGTTATTTATTCTATTGATGTTTAACATTATGTGTCTTTGTATGTTCAAGTCCCTTTACTTAGTTTCTCATAGTTGGTGACATTAGAACTTTCAATCAATATTACAGATACGCACTATCATGGTGGACAATATTGAAAAAATATTGGAGAGAGGTGACCGGATTGAGCTTCTTGTGGATAAGACAGCAACCATGCAAGACAGTGCATTTCACTTTAGGAAACAGTCGAAGCGCCTTCGAAGAGCTCTTTGGATGAAAAATTTTAAACTACTGTGAGTAAAATTTCTTTCATATGTTTAATGCACACACACACACAAGAAACTACAATTTGGAAAGTATACATTTGTATCTGGGTGGGATACCAAAAGTTATTTGGATTTAAAAGTAATGGGGCTGAGTTTCTTGACTGTATGGTTTTTTATCTTTGACAGGGCCTTATTGACATGCTTAATTGTTGTTGTTCTTTATTTAATAATCGCTGCTTGTTGTGGAGGCATCTCTCTACCGTCCTGCAGATCCTAATTGTCACCCTGTCAGGTTATTTATTTTCTGAGCTCTGCAACCATTATGGTCGTTCCTGTCAATATGTACATTGGAGGACATTTTAGTATTCCAGAGTCAAATTACGAGCTGAAAGGATAAATTTGATAAAGGATTCACAAACTGTTACATCTATTTTCCTTTTTATGTCTTTCTTGGTTCTGTATTATAGAAGTTCATGCTACGGGCCTGATAAGGTTATCTATGATTATGGACCATCCTTCTGTAAATGTGGATTTTCTATTGTATTTCATAATCTAAGTTCATATTTTTTAAGCATTAAATTTGAGTTGAGAATGATTATTTCCCTCATTTAGTTGTGGACGGTTATAGATTTTGACTGCATAATGCTGATTTTATATCGTAAGGTAATCCATTGCCAAAAAGACACATACACAAACTTATTGATGACGAATGTTGATAAAAGAAATTAAAGCTACTGGAAAGTAATAAATTATAGTTGGGAGTAGCAGTTTTAAGTTTCAAAATAGGCAACAAACTAAAGTATCTGGTGTGATACTTGGTCGATAAGGTACAGGAATTTGTTCGGCCAGATTATCAAGAATATTTGTCAAATCATGCACTTGTTTTGAGTGCTTTTTTATTTTCTATAGGTATCTATAGATTGATCACGAGCCGAAATATGGTTAGAGCCCTTATGTATCTTGAACTTTTACTGAATGCAGTGAATATAAATCTTGTAACCTCTTCTGATTTTTTAATAGGCGGCAGTTTAAAGGAAATATTTTTTCAATTTTTGTTATAGCTGTTGCAGCCGCCGAAGCAGCTTTCGGACCGGCTATTGTTTAAAATCAACCCGTATCAATAAATGGTATTATGTACAATGCACTGCATTTTGACTAGGCTCCTGCAGGACAAAACTACAACATAAATGATTGATGGTGTGGCAAAATTGAGTTAGATTTACAAATGTGTGGCAAATCGAGCATCGGATAATTCTGTGCGATGATTTGGATGAGTTGAAAAGATGTGCAATTTTTGGTGCCAAGGGCTTTGTTAGGACTTTACCTTTTGAAGTACTATAAACCAATATAACTTTCAGAAGCTGCTAATGCTATTTTGCCGAAAGTAGTTGATCATCCTTTTATTTGGACAAGACAGTTTTCATGGATTGGACACACTTCCCATCTGGGAATTAAGTCTTCCCTGCCTTGTTCACGATTCTAGTTTTCCTATTTTATAGTATAAATAGCATTCAATTCCAACCAGCTATTTCTGAAAGAAAACATTGTTAGACGTCAATATTTATCTTGCATAGAGTTAAATAGAAAGAAGGACGACTTCAAAGAAGCTTGCTTACTTTTTCACTCGGGAGATGCCACGAATCTTGCCATGTTTGATATTGTAAAAAATTGTTACAAAGCCAACAACAAGCTTGTTCCAAAATATGTTGGATGATGGCTAGACGGGAGGTTGGGAAATACACCTATGACCACATTTTCTTTAACTGCTGAAGTTGCATGATTAGCGGGATTATAATTTGTCAACAGTAATGGTTCTAGCCTTTGAGATATTATTTCAGTTGAATGTGAATTAAGATCAATCCTGATAGAAATAACGTCACCTATCTTTTACATTTTAACAATCATCCATTAAGCCTCATTACCGACATCTCATTAATACCAATTATTATTTCTCTCCATTTTCATCTTATCAATATTTATCATTTTTTCCCTCCAGGTGTCATTTTTTTTTATTTTGAATGTTTAACTATAATTTTTGTTTTATGGTGTGACATTTTTTAGAAAATTCATGTTATGAGTGTAATTTTATCAATCATAATTTTTAATACATATATAGGTAATTTATGTTATTTTGACATGACTTTACTCTTTAAAAAGGTCTTTAAAAAGGTGTCACAAGTTTGTTTAAAGAGATAAATGAAAAAATGACACCACTTTGATTAGAATAGTAAAGTAGACTTTATGACTTTATTTAAGTTTAGTATAGATTTTTTTTTTTTAAAGTTAAAAATTATATTCAATTGAAACATATATTGATAAATTTTACATACATTTAAGTAGAATCGTTAACTATATTTTGATATATTGCACAATAATATTTCTTATATATTTGTTTTGCATATTACAAAATAAATCGTGATACCATACGAACTTAAAAATTTACCTTTATGATTGATTTTCATAAGGAAAGGTATGACAGCAGACTGACGTAACAAATATTATGCTATTTTTATAATTTTGTCATGCTATTGTTATAACCTTGTCGTCCCTCAAAAATTTCCATATATCAAATATAGAACTACTTTTTAAAAATTCAATAATTATAAATATAACCAAAATTTATTAAATATAACTCAAACAATAGTTATTTATTTATTTTCAATTAAACAATCCTTAACTATTTCATTTTCCATTTCTTTTACTCCTTTTACTTAACTATTTGGTTCTTGACTATGTAATTGTTTATTTTTTCTTCTTTAAAACACACACAATAATTTTATAATTCAATTCTATATAATACAAAAATTAAATACATGAATAAAACCTTAGCAAAGAATCAATTAGGTATAAAC
Source organism: Phaseolus vulgaris (assembly GCF_051622355.1). Lineage (NCBI taxonomy): Eukaryota > Viridiplantae > Streptophyta > Magnoliopsida > Fabales > Fabaceae > Phaseolus > Phaseolus vulgaris. The sequence goes on from NC_143508.1 coordinate 9,738,648, forward strand.
AAATAAAACAAAAATATTTAGCAAAAGTTATTCTAATCTTGTGTGACTTTTGATATAAATCAAATTCAACTGAAATCGTTTTTACATGTGTGCAACTATCACAACTTCTTTATTAATCTCCCTCAAGTCATCTCATGGTTGCACTAGTACAAAATTTGAAAACAACGACTATTTATTTAGTGCGGCTTTGCGTTTAAACGCATTTGTAAAAAACGCGGTGGCATTTTTGTAATTAAATTGATTTACAAATGCGGTCTTACCCTAGAACCGCATTTGTAAATCAATTTTACCCTAAAAATAGAAGCGCGCCACTGGTTTTCACTTTCACTTTCGTCTTCTCCGCTCTTCGTTTCAACGTTCTCAGCTCTCTCCGCTTTGCATTGTAAGTTTCAGCTCTCTCTGCTTCAACGTTTGTTTTCGTTTTCGTTTTTGTCATTGTCATTATTCACTTCCTTGGCATTGTCATTTCGTTTCCTTACTCGTTTTCTGCATATAGGTGGTTACTGTTCTATTGGTTCGTTGGTTTTTTCTGCTCCGCCACCGCCACTACTTCCGTCACCGCCACTGCTTCCGCCACCGCCTTCGCCTACGCCTTCGTCTTCGTCTCCGATCACCATCAACCTAAAGGTTGGTGTTGTATTTATTTAATATTTTGAATTTATATTTAAAATTTTGAATTCATATTTAATATTTTGAATTTTTATTTTTCTGTATTATAATATATATTTAATTAATAACTAATACAACTTGGAATGTATAACTAATAACTAATAATTTATATATTTGTGTGTATTTTGAATTTTTGTATTATATAATTTCTATTTTCTTAAATTTATATTATATATAAATTCTATTTTTGTAATTATTTTTATTTTTTGCACTTTCTCTTTGCATATCTTTCTTTTTTTCCCTGGCATCATTTATTTTTTATAATTGTCACTTTAAACTACTTTTACTTAAATAAAAATGAATATGATATTAATCTTTATGGAATTATAATTCTATAGTGTATTAAACTTTGTTCTAGAATTTTAATTTTAGAAGTGAAATATTTAGTTAGTTGTTAATTACATTTTAATAAAAGTTTTATGTTATGTTAGTTATTGTTACTTTTAGAATAGAAATATCGTGTTTGGATTGAGTCCGGGGGTGTTCGACCCTCGGCAAATGTGTGAGATTGAAGAGAATACTAATTATTAGAAAATCCTAACTATATTCCAGAATATATAATGGATCGAAGTTGGATTAATGTTGTTCGTATAAGTGATGAGTACGAAAGGGGAGTAGAGGAATTTATACAATTTGCGCAGCGTAACGCGATTATTAGTGGTCATGATGGAGCAAAGATCAGGTGTCCGTGCGTTAACTGTTTGAATGGAAGGATACTGGATGTGAATATCATGAGGGAACACCTGCTATGTGATGGATTTCTTCGATCTTATACAACTTGGACATGGCATGGTGAATTATTAAATTTACCACGTGTTTCCGTAACTGAAGAATATGTGGGTTCTACCATGGATGAAGCAGTACACGATGATGGAGATGATGATCGATTGGAGGACATGATTCGTGATGTGGGAGCTGAGTGTTTTGCAAAAGCACATGGATATGAAAGTATGTCAAAAGATGCAGAGACTCCTTTGTATCCTGGATCAACTAACTTCACACGGTTGTCGGCGGTGTTAAGATTGATGAATTTGAAGGCAATAAACGGATGGACTGATAAAAACTTCACCTATTATTCAATTTACTTTATGTTAAATTATTATTGATTATGCTTTAACTAAAAACTTGTAGGTTTTTGCATAGAGTCTGTATCACTGAGGGGAAGGAAAATATGTATGGATTCGTAGATCATGCATATACTAATCCCGTTGGACCAAACTCAACTGAGACTCAAGCATACATCACTAACATCCTGGAAAAAGAGGGAAAACAAATTTATTTATGCCCTTACATTAATGAGTAAGTTTAATTATATGTCATCAATTATTATTATTTCATGTTTTAAATATTTACTAACTCTTTTCAATGATCATATAGGCATCATTGGCAGTTACTTGTCTTATCAATGGTTGATAAGACTGCTGTGTGGTTCTGTTCCCTACACAAGAAGATGCCCACAAAATTTAAGGATATCATTGATACGTAAGTATAGTATAAACTTAACTTTGTATATGTTACTAATTAACCATCTACTAACGAGGTTTTTTGTATTAACCAGTTCATGGCGTGGATATAACATCCTAAAAGGTCGATCCAGTTCAAATAATTTGAACTACATAAGAGTAAAGGTTTGTAATTTTTTTCTTTCTCTATTATCATTGTTTATCAATATACTAACATATTACTTTTTATTGAATTATATAGTGTAATAAACAACCAGGAAGCTATGAGTGTGGCTATTACATTATGCAATGGATGATTACCATTATAAGACTAGGTGTTAAAACTGGTTGGAAGGAGGTATATGTTAAATCATTTTTATAATTCTTGAACATATATATATCTAGAAACTAATTTATGTCAACTTTGCAATGCAGTTATTCACAGAAGAAACACCAATGAGTGAGGAAGGCATTTCATATGTTAGAGATTCTTGGTCCACATACTTCATTAATTTTTATAACTCTAGCATAAGTAAACAACATTAGTGGTTTTATTATATGTAATTTGATCACTTGTAAATGTACATTTTGATGATTTCAATTGGTTACTACATTTTTGTATTTGTCTGGCTGGGTTTAATCATTATGCAGGTTATTTAAATATATGGTTTCTGCACAAAACAGGATGTACCAAAAAAAAAAGCACTATTTACAAATGCGGTCATTTACCAAGACCGCATTTGTAAATAGTGAATTCGCATTTACAAATGCGGTCTTAGTAAATGACCGCATTTGTAAATAGTGATTTATGAATGCGGTTTTTACCAAGACCGCATTCATAAATCCTAAACCCCAAACCCACTCCCTAATTCAGAATAATATACAAATGCGGTTACCTAAAATGACCGCATTTGTAAATGTGATTTATGAATGCGGTCATAGGACCGCATTTGTAAATTCCAGATTTACAAATGCGTGTTGATCAAATGCGGTTCTATGACCGCATTTGTAAATTTAAAATAGCCGCATTTGTTTAACTTATCTGCACTAGTTGCAAATCTAATCATGCACAATTCAAGCACAATACAAGTAGTTCATTGTCATTGTTGCCGATAAATACTTTAGTTTAACCATGCACAATACAAGTCGTTCATCATTGTCACGACTTCAATTAAGATTATAACAAATTAATGCTGAACTTAAATAAAGTCGAGCTAGCCCTAGATAATTTCACTACTTTAATCAAAATTGTCTCACCTTCACTCGTGAGATTCTATAACGATTTCAAAAGAAGCAAGATAATTAGATTTACCTATGTAATTATTTTTTTTACTTATTTTCGTAATAATATAGTAAAGTTACACTCCTAACATAAATTTTGCCTAGCATAAACTTTTCCAGTTTTGGCTTTCATCATAAGATGTGATATAAATATATCATAGATAATATTATATTTTTATAGATAATATGATGTGATATGAAGAAAAATTATAAATGTAGTTTAGGTACCTAAAACTGTTCCTGTTGCAACTAAAAGTAATAAACAATGTGACCACTCCTTCTGGGTAAAAACACTTGTTCACTTGCCACTTACTCTCAGCTACATCAGAAATCTTAAATACTGCACTATGTCTGTATGCATCCGTATACATTTTGCTTAATCTTTAGAGACATTTTGTTTAACTACAACAAAAAGCAACAAACGAAGGAGACATGTCCATAAAAAACCCAACAAAACTGGAATATCATATGTTGCAAAGTGAACCCAAACACCATTGTGGAGATGAAATGACAATGAATTATGAATAATTATTATTTCCATGTATTAGAGACGGACCTAATGGGGTTACCTGCAAACAATGAAAGACACGGTATAGCAACACTGAGGGTAGTTTGTACACATTATGAAAGAGTTATTGAGTTGATGGAGTCGATAAATGAGAAACTGTAGTAACAAACAGTAAAAGGGGTGGTAGCCACCACAATGATGCAGAAAGTTACGGTGGGTTTCATAGGTGGGTGGTGAAAATGTCCAGGATATTCATGCTTTGGTGGTAGCGTATGAGCTGGTCAGGTTGGTAGAAAACAAGGTACTGGCGGAGGGGCCTTATGCAGTGCCGGATTCTGGTGAGTGACTCCCGGAGCTGGTGCTGGTGGATCCTTCGAAGCTCCACGAACTGGTGGTGAAGTTGAAGAACGTTGTTGCTGTGGTTGAGAGCACGACGAGGACGGTGAACCGTGAGGGTGGGGAGGAGCCTGTGGCGGGTTATATAATCTTGGAGCTGATCAATGTGGCGGAAGAGTCTCTCCACCTGGTTGCGACTCTGGGGATGTGGGTGGTAGCGGTGGAGGTGGGTTAGCCAGGTGGACTGGCGAAGATGGCGGAGCACCACCGTGATGCGGTGGAGTGGATAAAACGGTGGGCACCCTGACGCCATAAGCATGGTGGGTATGGTAGTGAGATATATAAAAGATGATGGGGCATTTAGTAAAGTATTAAATGCAGGAAAAGTAGAAAAAACAGAAGAGGGTTTGCAGTGTTTGATGGCAGCTTAAGTTGCGGCAAGGTGGGTGGAACTAATAATATCTTTCAACGTTGTATATTTATGGCTCACTTCTACTTTGGTGGCTGATTCATGCTTTGGCGGCTACAGCATCATCTCTCAAAGCTAAATCTAAACTCTAGATCTCTCAACGCTAAATCTAACCTCTAGATGTTAATTTAGTAGGAGTATAAAGATGGTAAGTTCTTAATCGTAAAGACTTCAAGAGTATCAGATAAGATAAATTGTACTAAAAGAGTAGATGTTTATAGATCTTTTAGGTAGTATCCTCTGAGTTGATAGTTATGAGTCATTTGAATTGATCATGTACTGCTACTGATTGTTTTATAAATAGTGGTTCATCATTTAAAGCTCATTGATTATATTGATGACAATAAAAACTCGATTAGGGAAGACATGTAGTCGTCCCGGACTCTTAAATGTTTTCGACCTTAAGACGGATAGGTACAATTGGTTATGGGACTCTCAAGTTAATTGTAATTTAAAAGTAATCATGTCATCGATTATCTAGATAACAAAAAGTATTATATTGTATTTAGTTGTGAGGAAGAAAATAGTGTTATTGAAAACTGAAATATTGGAAAGGTTTCAAGTCATTATGTTCCATAAATATGGAGTTGTTGTAGAGGAGACAAGTTTTGTGATTGATTCCCAATTGCTTCAAGGATAATGTGTATGTTTATTGTCCTCGAATGCATCCATATTCAATGCGTTCAAATTTTGTATCGTCATGACCAAGAAGTTTCACACATTTTCTGTTTTTTTTTCTCTTCTAATAAAGAAATTCTTTTAAGAAGTCTTGTGACTCCTTAATGACTTAAGTTACAATCGTGTCATTGTGTAGCGACTTTTAAGTTAACGAAGAAGTCTTCCACACCTTTAACTATTTCATTGAAATCATAGCTCACTTAACACTATTAAGAACTTTTTAAAAAAAATAGTGCTAGCCGGTGACATGTTTAACTTTGATTATTTTCAACCAAAGTCGTCTAATCCTGACGTGATTTTGGTGATCCTCCATATCTAGTCAGAAGTCGTTTGTTTGTGAATTGACATATTCATACTATGTCATGACTCCATGACACGACCAAATTTCATAACTTTTTTTTCCATTTACATAATATACACTTTGAATTGCACCATTCTCTTGAAAAAACCAATATAATTATAATAATAACACAATTTTTCTTTAACTATTTTGGTTAACCTTAATGATTAAGTTATGGGTGTTTCTTCCTCTACCTTATACTTGTCTTCTTGCACCTCTACATTTTTTAAAGTACCAAAACTAACCTTGTTATTTTTATTTGAAAAGATACCAGGTTTAGGAGTTTCCAAAAATTTGGTTTCGTGGCATCTATGAAATGGTGGAATCAAAATGCATTTTTTTGACTTATGGATTGAGGGATTCATGATGTATTTTTTAACTTATGGATTAGTGAATCCATATGCATTTTTGACTTTTAGAGTAGTGAATCTGAAATGCATTTTTTAACTTTTGATGTTTGATTATGATTTTCAATAATTTCTTGAAATTTTATGGTAAGATGTTAATTTGTTTGGCATGCTTTCTTGTCAAGCTGAAGTGCAATGTGGATCTGCATTAGGCCAAACAATACCACATTAGGCAGAAGGTGTGTGAATGTCACACAAGACTCAATTGTGCTAGTTCATGACATCAAATAATGGTTCTTAGCAACTTAGATTTTTGTGTTTGTTAAGTTTTCTTTTTAGTTATTTATAAGGGTTGAAATATCCCTGAAGTACCCCTTTTAATTCATTCTTTTTTTACTGATTCAAAAAAATCAAATAATAGTTTTGTCAACCATCTAACTGGGGAGGTCATACTTTTGTTTTTTACTTGTTTTTTTTTATAAAAAAATCTAATCACGTAAATAATCATATAAAAAACAATGAAATCCATAACTACAAAGTGATCAAATCAATAACCAATAAAATGATTAACTCAAAGAAGCATAAGTATTAGCTTTTATTCACGTGATTAGATTTTCTTACAATGAAAAAAAATAAAATAAGAAAACACAAAAATTGAATTACAGACCCTTAGCATTACGGATTTGGAATTCCGTTATGCTTCTACGGATTGGTCAATCAGATAAACGAACTATAATATTAGATGAGTCCATAAAAAAGGGATTAGTGTTTCTAGAAATAAAAAATTACAAATGCACCTTTAAGGGTGTGTTTGGATTAGAGGGTGTGGGAGAGTGGAAAGTTAAAGGTGAGTGGGAGTGGAAGTGGAAGTGTGAAGAAAGTTGAAGTTGTTTGGATTGAGGTATATTAGAGTGGATGTGTGAGGAAAATTTATTAAAAATTGTGAGTGATGCGTTGTAAGAATATTATAAATTATTTTGAATAGTAAAGTTTGTGAGATTACAATTTTATCCTTGTATATAAAAAAATGAATAAATAATAATTAATCCTATTTCATATTTTAGTTAATTATAATTTAAAATTAAAGTATAATTATATTATTTAACATTTTATTAATTAAGAATTATTTTTTATTTAAGTTAATTTATTTACATAATTTTAATATTATAAATGATTTTATAAATTATGTTATGTTATATATATATATACAAATATATATAAAATTAATTTTAATAATAATTTTCATTATTATGAATAGCAAAATGAATATATTTTAAAAAGAAAATAGAAATTTAGAATATAACATGAATATTAAGTAGGTGTCAAAATATATAATATAAAGTCATTACATGAAGAACATAATAATGTTAATTAGAAAAAGAAAAGACATTCCCAGTAATAACATTTGAATCCTTCTTGTGGAGACCTTCAAACGGTTTTCTAGAAGACATATCTTATTCTGTTGTATGATAATAATTTCATCTTTTTCATCGGCAACGTCTTCAATGCACCATTTGAAAAAATTACAGCATAGAACCATGCCACTTCTAATCTGTTTTGAAGAAAACAATAAAATTGAACAATGAATAAGTTTAAAATAACATTCTTAAGTTTGTTTGAAACCTAATTGAATAAGTTTTACCTTGTAGTTGGGACAACCCCAAAATATTTTTCCAGCATTTTTTTGTGTTGTTGCTATTCTCAAAACAACAAATTGTCCACAATCACAAATAGGATCAACGAAGGCACTTGTACTCCCAGTAGTATGGGTAAAAGTACCACGTTTTTGAACACTACAACCAGTACAACTAGATGACGACGTGTTGTGATACACATACATTAATGACACTTAACCAATGTTGTCGAAGTAATAAGACGGTAAAAAAGTTGCATTAAAAACAATATGATTATGTAAATAAGTAGCATGAAAAGTAGCATAAAACCTTAACAATAACAATGTCAACGTAAAAAATAACAAACACAATTCATCAATGTTCAACATGAAACTTAGAAATAAAAATAACAATGACGACGTGTTGTGATACACATACATTAATGACACTTAACCAATGTTGTCGAAGTAATAAGATGATAAAAAAGTTGCATTAAAAACAATATGATTATGTAAATAAGTAGCATGAAAAGTAGCATAAAACCTTAACAATAACAATGTCAACGTCAAAAATAACAAACACAATTCATCAATGTTCAACATGAAACTTAGAAATAAAAATAACAATGACAATAACATAATAATAACACACTCAATGGCCTTGATGACGTCGAATGTCAGCCAGAGTAACCTCCATTCTGTCCATTCGGGTATTCATGTTTTGTATGCTGGATAAAATTTGATTTAACAATTCCCTTTGAGTGGGGTTTTCCTCCTCAGGTTGACCACCTTCAACATCTTGTGCTGGCAATTCATCATCTTCATCATCTTCTTCGTTTGCATGTTGGGGTCTACCAAGTTGCCATATGCCATTGACCTGGAATATATTTAATTTTGTCATACTTTTTTTGCCAAAGTAATGATTCCAGCCTAGCATTATTGCTTGTTCATTGGACAAGTCAAAGTCATACACTTGCAAGATCCTCGTTATCAAATTTGCATATGGGAGAGGCATCTTGTTATCCCGGCATTTGATGATGTGTTGCATTATGTAAGGAGGCCAATTAATGAGTACATTATTCTTGATTAACCACATCATGAAAATATCTTCATTAAGCAGTTGTGCATAGTTGCTTCCTCGAGGGCACAAGATATGCACCCATGTGTAATGCAACAGTCGGTCATTCATTTTCAGACTACCGACATTTTTCAGATTTTGACCTTCAACATCTTCACGAATCATGGACGATAATGCTAAACCTCGATCAAAATTCAGTTCCTCAGGTATCGTCCCAGGGGTTAACTTAAGACCGTCATACTGTAGATGAGCAATGCTCATCCAATCTATTTCTTTAATGTGTATCATTTTTCTGCAAATCTCAATGGCAAGGTGACCAGCAGGTGTGAATTTTGCATTTGTATAAAATACTCTTACCAAATCCTCATAATACGGAAGATTAATTCCAAGGAAAGGTTGTAAACCTTGCCAATTCAAAAGATTTTGGAATTCAAATCCTAGACCAGCAAAAAATGGAGTATGCATAATACTGCTCTTGCGTGAAAGTTCTTTTCAAAAACCACCATTTGACGCCTGGTACTGAAGTATCTTGAATAATCAAGAACTTCTGGAATCCTCGTTGGTGGAGGAGGAACGTCAACATCTTCTGCTGGAGATTTACCCTTACGGGTTCTGTTACGTTTGTGGGATGATGATGCCATCTATAATGCAATTACTACAATAAATAACTAAACAGAAGTTAACATAATATCATAAAGCAATAATGCAAGTTCAAAAACCAAAATATTACATTGCTAATGAAAGTAGAAGTTCACAAAGCAAAATATTACATGTCCAATAACTAACACAAACAGTCAAATATTACATGCCCAATAACTAAGAAAGACAGTCAAATATTACATGTCCAGCTACTAACAAAGACAGTCGAATATTAGATTAATAATAATTAAATGTAACCCCCACGCAGAGATATGAAATCAATGCCTAATCATAAATCCAAACAATTTTGTCATTCGACGCTCATATGGCATCCCAAATAGTTGCTTAACTCTTCCGGGATGGTCACATAAAAACTCATAGCATTGATCCATGAGTTGTTCATCTTGAATGTTTAGCTCCACGAGCATTGCCCAAATATCAGACTCTGAGTACTGGTATGAGGCATGGCGTCGATGGTGGTGTACATGCTCAGCATATAGGTCGTTTCTTCGTCTAGTTTCGGCAGCTATATCTTGAGCTGTCGTTGCCTGTGCACGAGCAATATTAACCAACTGAGAGGCATTTTCATTTCCATCCTTCATTGATGACACGCATTGTTGAAGATTAGTATTCAACATTGCAAATTGTTCATCAATGTCGTACATAGTGGGGCCTTTTCTCTTTGATCCTCGGGATGAGGATGTGCCCGCAGAGCCAGCAGACGGCATAGAAGGAGTGTTTGATGGTGTGTCTGAAGGAGTGTCACTAGATTGGAATTGAGCAGCAGGTGATCATGGGACGTAGTCATCTGCCTCCTCAAAGTTCGGTTGTTCGGGGATATAATCCATATTATTCTCCCCAAGGTTGACACTGAAATTGGTCATGTCAGGAGGTGAATTCATGTCACGAGCTGTCCTCACCCGACTTCCCGTGGCTCTATCATTAAACCACAACTCCTCCATGAGGTCATAATGGCGAATGGGATTGAAACGCCATTTTGCCGCAGATGGTTTGACCTACATACATTTCACATATTAGTATATCATTCGAAATGTGAAGTTAAATGTAATTGTTACGTAAAAAAGTACTTATCATTGTACCTTAATTAGCTCACTCCAAACTTCGTCCTCGGCTTCAAAAAGTTTGGTGGTCTGGTTCCATGCGAAACCACTCAATCCACCAAACAAATCATGGATTTCCCTCCACCTGTCCTTCAGGCTTTTCTTAAGACCCGATAAACCAACCTCATTTAAAGCCATAACTATGTTAGTGTATCCTTGAGTGGTCCAGCTACCATCAATTCCACACCCTTTTCGTACCTCGTCAATCATTGCATTGAGCAAAATTTGGTCCATCTCCACCGTCCACTTGGTGAACTCTCGATAAGAACCTGATGAATTTGAAGCCACATTTTTTCCGCGATCCATCTAATTAACTTAAATAAAGTTAGGATGACAAACATTGAAAAATGGTAGAAAATATATTATTTCATTAAATTAATTGTTTACATAATCTTGCCACATTTCGTTTGCTATAGCGTCCCTAATATCACACCCTATCATGTAATCATGTTCACGAGCATGGGTGGTGCTTGGTTGGACATCTTGTTCTAACAATTCATTATCTACTTATTATCGATCCCGCGTAGAAAGTTATGCACAATACAACAATCTAACACAATTTTTGTCATAGTATCCACATCATAATGTGGCTCAGTCCCACTGGCTATAATTGGAAAACGTTTTTTAAGCACCCCAAAGGTTCTCTCAATTACGTTCCTAAGTGATGAATGTTGATGATTAAACAACTCTTTTGCATTTTGTGGCCCTCTTCGCGAATATTCTTTCAAATGGTATCTCACCCCGCGATAAGGTGTTATTATATTTCGTTTTAACATAAAACCTGCATCACCAAGATAGTATTTTCCTACAAAGATTGTGGAAAACTGGGTTAGTATATATTACTACAACCTTTTAATTTTTCTGCACACCCAATCCCCTATAACTAACCTTCTGGAATAACCAAAGGATCGCCTCGTACCAAAGCATCTTTCAATATCCTTGAATCGAAGGCAGTTCCTTTCCAACCGGCTAAGACATATGTGAACTTCATGTCAAAGTCACAGGCTGCAAATATGTTTTGGGTTGGCCAATCTTTTCTCCCTCGAAAACGAGGCGCATCAGCACGTGCAACCTTAGCACGTACATGACTCCCATCTATGGCCCCTAAACAATCCTAATGTAAACAAAAATTCATAACTTTAATTAACCACAAACTAAAGAAGACATTACACATAATTTCAAGTAATGTTTTTATCAACAAACCTTAAAGTAGGGGAAAAATCGACTGTTTTTAAGGATGTGTGGTTCTACAACCGTTCCATTTGGTTGGATTAAGAATTCCCCCTCCAACCTTAAAATTGCACTCAAAACATTATGAAAGTGACGGGAAACTGTTTCTCCAGACCGATGAAAAAAGAATGACACACTTCAATTCTTCACATTATGCCTAATAATGTGCAAAAATTTCGCTACTTGTTCTTCCACGGTTGATCGATATGCATCTTTAACAAGTCCAATTCCCCGTATTCGTTCACATAATTTAATGAAAGCTTCTGGTCCCATGCGAATAATGTGACGAGATTGTTCAGTGTAAACCAAGTACTCCATCAATTCTTGTCTGCGACGCTCTTTTTGTGCTTGAGACTCACTGATACAGTTGCTTGTAGTAGGCACCGTGCGTAAATTTTTTAATCCAAAAGCAATCATACAAAGAATCATGACTGATGCACCTTCATTATTATTTTTTATTTGTTCTTCGATTTGTGAAATTAAATTCATGTTCGCCGCAACAAGATCGTCATAAATTGCAACTGTTTCCTCAAAATGTACCATCTCTGCCTCGTCATAATTTCTTTCTGAATTCATACCGAATGCGGTTACCGTATCGGTGTAAAAGTACACCAATACAGTTACCCTAAAACGTACTTTTAATTAATTTTAATAAAAAAAATTCATAAAAAGTACTATATCATTCAATAACATAATTTAATCAAACAACAAATAAATATAAACAAACCAAATAATTTATGTACAATCTCAAAAAATATTAACTAAACATCAACAAATCTTATGTAAAAAATTTCTGACTTTTTAAATTACTATAACATTTTTTTATAACATTTAATTTTAACACCAATAATTAATGTGAAATACAAATTAAAAAAAATTAAGTCAAAATCATATTTTTACTCAAAACTTTGACTGTTTTTTTAAATTACTACAAATCTTTTTTAATGTTTTTAATTATAACATTAATAAATTATGTTAAATCTACAAAAATGAAAACCCTATAAAAATATTTTTAAAATTTTTAATTTCATTCTGTCTAAATTAAATTTTGTAAATCTTTTTTATGAACAATTCATTTTTAAATAAATAATAACTTTGTACATTTATTATTAAAATATCAATTAAAAATACAACTTCTAAAGTATCAATTACTTTTTAAAAAACCTACGAATTACAAATTTCTATTTTAAATTGTAAAAATATTGATTGTACCTTAATCATTAATTTTATTCTTTAATCACTACAACATTATGTAAAAATATTATTTCTTATAAACAATTTAATTTTGAAACACTAATAACTATCTAAAATTATTATTAAAAATTCATATTTCTTATGTAATGTTTTTCTGACTTTTTAAATTACTATAACATTTTTTTTATAATATTTAATTCTAACACCAATAATTAATGTGAAATATAAATTAAAAAAAATTAAGTCAAAATCATATTTTTACTCAACACTTTGACTGTTTTTTTTAGTTACTACAACATTTTTTTTATTTTTTTAATTATAACATTAATAAATTATGTTAAATCTACAAAAATGAAAACCCTATAAAAATATTTTTAAAATTTTGAATTTTATTCTGTCTAAATTAAATTTTGTAAATTTTTTTATAAACAATTCATTTTTAAATAAATAATAACTTTGTACATTTATTATTAAAATATCAATTAAAAATACAACTTCTAAAAATATCAATTACTTTTTAAAAAACCTACGAATTAAAAATTTCTATTTCAAATTGTAAAAATATTCATTTTAAAAACATTAATTTTATTCTTATAAACAATTAAATCTTATAACAAAAATAACTAAAACAATTTTTTTAATACTTTTAATGATAATATTAATAATTTTTGTCCAATCATTTTAAATAAATAAATCTATTCTCTTATAAACAATATTTAACTAAACTTTTTCACTTCTCTTTAATCACCTAAACTTTAAAAAATTTTGTTTCCAAAATCATTCATTTCATACAAATAAATATTTTTTTAAAATCTTACAAAAATTATAACTATCTACAAAAATTAAAACAATAAATCAAATAATAACATTAATTTACTAACTCCTTAACATAATTAACTAAACTAAAGTCTAAACAAATTATATTACAACCAACATTAATTTACTAACTCCTTAACATAATTAACTAAACTAAATTCTAAACAAACTATATTACAAAACCATAATCATCCAAACATAAATATAAAACAGAAATAAAAAAAATAACTTTACATAAAAAAAATTAAAAACCTGAAGATAAGCAAGAACAACACAATAGGATGACTGATAGGATGAAGAACAGTGCCTGAAAATCACATAAAAAAAATTAAGAAACACAGAATTCCAAAAAAATTTAGAACATAATCGATTATGCTCTCAGTTATACACATAGGATAATCTATTATCCATGGATAATCGATTATGTTGGTAGGCAAAAATCCAGCATAATCGATTATGGCACTCAATCATCGATTATGGCCCTTTTTCAACACTACAAATAATCAATTATGCCTGTAAATTTTTACAGATAATCAATTACTAACTTTGAAAAATCAATTATCTGCACCATAATCGATTATCTGACTGGTTCTAATTGAGGCATAATCGATTATGCACCATTCCAAAAAAAGCTCTCACCTCAGACGAACCCAGATGAACCCAAATGAATCACACATATCAACCCAGGACGTGAGATGAACAAGGTATCCTAACACAAACTATGATGGCTTATAGGAATCTCTCCAACCACACTACACTGCACTCTCTGATGGCTCGGTTTCTTTGGTTTTCTGTGAATGGAGGAACCACCTTCATGCTGTTATATAGCCAGCTTCACGCCCACCTACCTCACCCACTGCATTCACTCTCCTTTCACAGTTTCACACAGAGTCAAACGATTCCTGAGCCAAGTCAGAAATCTCATGGCTTCATGTGGCATGCATGCAGGGCCACTGTTCCTCTTGATTCCAGCAAAAGCAAGGGCAACTTTGTAACTTCCTTCGGATGACTTGGCACTCCCACTCTACAGTGCAACTTTCTCTTCATCTTTGAGCAGAAGGAGAATTCACTCAACTTTCTCCTTCCTTCCACACTCACCCGCAACCATGCATGGATCCAAACGGGGTGCTGTTGTAACTTCCGTCGTCGACAACAGTACCACCCCTGGATCCAAACGGGGCCTAATAAAATTAAATCTCACTGTGAATATGACAAATAACCATCACATAGTTCTCGAAAACCAATCTTCTGTACAAAACAATGCACAAAGCAATAACAATTTTTTTTCAAAACTCTAGGGATAATTTAGTTAGTATACATGATTGTAGGGGTGCAGGAAGAAAAAACAGGGAAGCAAGAAGAAAACTCTTATTTTTTTATGCTTGTTTAAATAGTCCGTTGTTTAATTCTATTGATATTTTTATTTTTTCTCTTAAATTTGATCATTTTATATTTATCTTTCTCCAATCTTATTTAACTCGTCATCAATTCATTCTTAAAAAGGAAAAAAACCACTCTCAAAGGAGATTAGAGAAGAAAAAAACGAGTAGATCGATAAATTAAAGTCGATAAAATAAAAATAATATTCATATAGTCGACAAAAATTAAATGTAAAAAAATATTTTAAACACTTGATAAAATGATTTTTTTAATAAAAAATTATTTAAAAATATCAATATTTATAAAGTTTAATTAACTTTTATTATTTTATATATACCATTATATAAAGATAATATTGGTGTCATAATTTGATAACTTTCTTTGTGTCATCTTTTAATTGGATAATTTTACTTTTTAATAAATAAATGATTAATAACTGTTTTTTTATTTCAAAATACTAAATATATATTTTTTTAAAATAACTACTATATAATTTTGTTAATACTATTTTTATAAAACTACATATATTTAAAATTGTATTAATTAGTTGATTATAAAATTAATAAAATTATATATTTTAGTCTAATAAAAATATAAATACATATGTTATCAATCTAATAAAAATATAAATACATGTACTTACTCACATTGTATTTAGGTTTAAGTAGGAAATTAGTGTAATTTAAAATTATTATTATCAATTTAAGTAAATTATTTTTTTGTTATTCATTTGGCTAAGTTATGGGAAAGGGGACTGATATTAAGAGAGAAGTCGTGGGAGTGGTAAACGATGTTCGTGAGTCATTGCAAACAAATATGAAGTCGCGACGATGGTCTATGATGTTTTTTACATGTTAGGTTGAAGTCTTATGATATTTGCATAACTTTGCTTAATTATGTTAATTAAAGTTAATTATGTTAATTAAAGTTGTGTTAA
The DNA here is from genome assembly GCF_051622355.1 of Phaseolus vulgaris. NCBI lineage: Eukaryota > Viridiplantae > Streptophyta > Magnoliopsida > Fabales > Fabaceae > Phaseolus > Phaseolus vulgaris. The sequence goes on from NC_143508.1 coordinate 9,754,725, forward strand.
TGTGACACAACTTCAGTTTTGGCTATTTTTTTTAAAAAGAAAAGAATTAGGTTAAGTTTTTAAAAAAAATAAGAATTAGTTTTAAATTGATGATTTATAAAGTTTATATAGTTATTTGTTACTTTGATCATGACACCTCCATTAACGTACTGTCAACTTTCACCATTGTATCTCGACCATAAACTCTATAAACCAATAATATAAAACCAATTCTTAATCTTTTTAAAAATCTTTAACTTAATTCTCTCAATTTTTTTTTTTAAAAAAAACTTATTCACGAGTGACACAATTTCAGTTATATCATTTTGCAGTGAAGTTGTCAGGTTATCATGGCTTTAATTAACATAACTATTTCAAGATGATGCAAATAGTACACAATTTCAAGACAACTCGAAAGAAAAAATCATAAACAATAACAACGATCTTATATTTATTTTCACTAACATAAAATAGTTTATCATTTCCACCATTTTTTCTCTTAAAACGAGTTTCCTCATTGATGACTTAACCAAATCAGTAATAAAAAATAAAATTTGTCCAAATAGATGATAATGATTTTAAATTAGAGTAATTTCGTCCTTAAACCTAGCATCTTTTAGTGTATAAGTTAGCATATAACCATTCTCATTCCATAAGTAATAAAGCAGAAACTATCACCTCGAAGTCTATTTAGAACTGTGTGATGCAAAAAGAAGAAAACAGTGGGCTTTCGGCCCATGGGCCTTCAACTTTCGGATTCGTGTTTTTTTGCCGGGAACGTGTTTTTTAGACAAAACCTGCAAACTTCCAATTTACGACTCTGGCACTGCAGGAATCAAAATTTTTGTTTCGCTTTCTGCAGAAAATTCATGCTCCGTATTCTTGAACTGAAACCAGTGTTCATATTTTGCCGTGCGCGTTCGAAGTCGAGTCGATGAGACGAATTCAGCTTCCGGAGCCGCCGAGCCCTACCTCCCGGAGAGGAACTCCGGACATCTTCGAGTCCGGAGTTCACACGTTCGTGCGACGCGCCGTCGTAATCGGCAACGGCTTCGCCGCATCGGAGAATCAGAGCATCGGATTGGTTCGTGCCCTTGGCCTCGCCGATAAGCACGTTTTACATGTAAGAAGAATGCAGAACCTTTCCTTTTCATTTTTGTTTCTCCGCAACTATTTCTTCGCAGTCCTAAGGTAACAACTAAGTAGAATTATTTGTCTAGTTCTTAACTTGGCGTTTGACTTGATTGAGAAATGGCGTGACTGTGGATGACGGTATAGCTTTTAGAAGAGTTAGTATCGGAATTATTGACTGAAAAAATGTAGCTTTAGTTGTAGTGATCCCTCAAAGATAAAATTACCAATTCAGTCTCTGATGCTTGCAATTGTGCATTACGGCGAGATTAGTGTTGTGTTGATGATTGACAGGGAATAATTGACCGAGGGAGGACTGAATTGGTGGTTTAGGTTACCCTTCTTAATATTGGATCTACAAACTATTCAGGCATAGGGGATAGAATTTTGTTGTTAGAAGATGTGTTGTGGAAGAAGTTTGTACAATGTACAAATATTAAATGTAGTTAAAGCATTTTACTTGATTCGCTCAATAACCCTAGGTATTGCATACTGAATTCGTTGTATCATGTGCCTTGTAGCATGTTGCTTTTATAGAAGGTATTGTAATAGTAATGTAAGAAATGGATGAATCACTAACCTGTACAATGAGCATACCTAACGTTCTCATTCTGCATGCTTGGTATCTGTGTTTAAAAGGGAAAGTAAATTATTGAAGGGAAAACATCTCTGTATGGATTTATGTATAAGTGATATTAGGTAATGGGTGTAGTTTAGAAACACACTAAATTGAGAAAGAAGATTTTTTTTTTGGTTGTCAGTTCCTGCCAAATGAATATTTCCTAAGGCTGAGATTTCCACCTGTTTTGTTATGGTAAACTGTATATTTGTTTACCTTTGTTAGTGTAGCATCTGAATTTGATACACTTTTGTATCCTTACTTGCCTTGTATCACTGTTAGGTGTTTTTATATTAGGTTATGTTTGGAGGAAATGGAGACAAGGTTAAGTAAATTTTCTCTTATTTGAGATTTTTTTAACTGAAGGGAAATAAGAATTGATTGAGATATTACCATGGCAAGAAGCATTTCTCAATGACTCATGCTGATTACCATTGCAATAAGCATTTCTAATTCCTTAATGTCATTGTCACATGACTGTATGCAACTAACACATCTTATTGGGCCTATAATTACGAGCTTAATATTAAGGCTATTATTAATAATTTTTAGGCATCTAATTTGTCTTCTTTATAAAGCATTAGTGCATTATATTTTGTCATGTTCAAATTGAAAGTGCCTCTTAACAGCTGAATGAGTTCACTTATCCTTTTATGACTGACTTTTGGCAGCGTGTTACCAGACCAAAAGGGGGAATTAATGAATGGCTTCAATGGCTTCCAGTCTCTCTCCATAAAAAAATAGATTATATAGTAAGAATGATCCAAGGTTATTCTCAAGAAAAGAAGCTTATGCCTTTACCTTCAGAAAATGGTGTCAGTTCAGGATTGTTAGCTGTCTTGGAAGCTGATGTAAAGCAGATAGTTAGTTTTGCTCGTGAAACTTATGAGAAGTAACTTCCTGTTCTTTTCTCTGTAAACTAATGTCATTAATGTGTGTTGTGTGTTATTTATAGATTGCCTAACCAATTTTGTCGTTCATTTCTTGATGGAGACTGATTCAAATGTCTGAGTAACCTTGCCATTAATAATCTTACTCGCTCAGAGCAGTGTACTTCTTTGAACATTAGAAATATACCTAATATGAGGTGTGATAGGAATTATTTGATAATTTGTTTCTTGTAACTTGTAATAATTATTTTATACAACTAAGACATCTACTAGATTTACATGATTTCCAGTGCATTAATGTTAAGACATGCTTGTCTCTTCCTGTTGTGCTGCTCGGCATAAAACTTAATCTTGTGAGTTGTTATTTAATTTACTCCGCAAATCCAATCAGTATTATGGTTCTGATATTGATGTAATATTAGTCTCTGAATTCATGTTTCTTAACTTTCTTGTATCTTCATCTGCAACTTATTCTTTGGCAATTTACAAAGAATGATATGATTGGTATTTTATCCAGGGAGGGACCATTGTTGGTTGTTGCATGTGGAAGAGATACCATCTCTACTGCAAGTTCCATAAAACGTTTAGCATCTGAGAATGTTTTTGTCATCCAGGTTTGTAGACTTCATGCATACTAATCTTCAATTTAATTTTGATAAGATATCTTGTAAATTATGCAATTTGTTAGTTTGTAGATTAAAATTTGGAAGAACAACTTATAACGTAAACATAATACTATTTCAATGGCACTAATGCTATGTAAGTCCATGTCTGGGCAGGGATGTATAAGGCATGCTCTTTATAGTTTGGTTGGTTTTGTGATGATGAAAACCTAAAGGTGAGACAAAACTAGGCTCAGTGGCTTAAATTAACAAAGAATGGAATTAAGCTGGTGATTGACGAAAGAGGGAATTGTGAAAGCAATTGAAAACACTAGGAGTAATGATTGGAATTTTTTCATGTCAACTTTAATCTTTTGAAATGGTCTTGGTTTACAATTCTTTGACACGATCCTGCCAGGAAATCCAAATATCTCTTACTTCTATGATTTCTTTCCCTTATGAACTCTTATTCAGTCTGCTTTATTTTCTTTACTTTTTTATGTATTACATTCAGGTCTAAAATTATAGTTGTGGTCTTTTTTGTGGTAGCATTCTGTCATTTCAGGTTGATGTTGGTCTATGTAGCCTGTAATTTCAAATTGATGATTGCTACAAAAACACACTATTATGATTACATATTATCTGATGTAGTTAACAATTTAAAACCTTGGTTATGTTGCTTCCAAAATGTGGGCTTTATATTGTATATATGCAGTGTCTATTATCTGGTCAAAATTTCATTGTCCTATGGTGCAGTGTTATTTATTGTTCTTGTATTTTGCTTTGGTGTTCATTACTATGTGAGATGTTAAAAACATCTAATCTTATTTTTTTATCTTGGTCTCTCTGATTGTATTTGTCTCATGACCAGATACAACATCCCAGATCTCTTTTGAATAGGTTTGACATGGTGATTACTCCTAAGCATGATTATTATCCTTTGACTCCTGAAGGACGAAAACAGGTTCCTCGGATTCTGCGAAGTTGGATAACTCCACGTGATCCTCCCGATAGTCATGTGGTATGCATATATTGTACTTGTGTTAGACAGTAACTAGCTTTTTACTTTGATGTTGATTACGGTCAAATCCTGGTTGAGGATTATTATGTGGAATTATATGTTCAGGTACTTACTATGGGGGCATTACATCAAGTAGATTTCAGTTCAATACGCAGTGCTGCTGCCACTTGGCATGAAGAGTTTTCACATTTTCCCAGGCCCTTGCTTGTGGTCAACATTGGAGGACCAACAAGTAATTACTACTGTGAATTTAATTATTTGAAATGTCATTAAGACCTAAGAAGGATTTTCAGTGTGGCTAAAAATTTGGGTATTGACTGATGTCTACAATTGATTTAGGAAACTGTCGATATGGTGTAGACCTTGCCAAGCAATTAGCAGCTTCTTTGCTCAGTGTTCTAGCTAGTTGTGGCAGTGTTAGGATATTGTTTTCAGAGAGGACACCGCAGAAGGTATAGTCCTTCATTCCTTGAAGTTTCTTAGAATAATAACACCCACCAACTTGTCCGTCTCTTCATTCTATTTCTCTCTTTGGTGTTTAAACAGGTGTCCAATATCATAGTAAAAGAACTTGGGAACAACCCAAAAGTTTGTATCTGTGACGGGCAAGGTAAACATATGTTCCAGTTTTGATTCCAACATTTAAAATTTCGTTCAACAGATGAACTTAGACTGTAACACAACTTTCAGGACCTGACCTGCACATGGGCCATTTAGCTTGGGCCGACACATTTGTTGTCACTGCAGATTCAGTTAGCATGATAAGTGAAGCTTGCAGCACTGGGTATGCTTGTACAAGTATTTCTATTATTAGAATAATGATTTTATTTAGTTGTTCTTGATAAAAGTATTTCATGTTATCAAATTATTCTGTTCTATCCCCAGGAAGCCTGTTTATGTTATGGGCGTTGAGCGATGCAGATGGAAGTTCAATGAATTTCACAAATCTTTGAGAGAGATGGGAGTTGTTCGTCCTTTTACAGGTTCCGAGGATGTAAGTTATATAATGATTTTTTTACCAAACAAAAGGGTTGAAGATTATTGTGGAAGGTTTCTGTTCTGGAATCAACCTTATTGTATTTATTTTGTAATGGATATGTGTTTTACTTAAATTTCAGATATCAGAAAGTTGGAGTTATCCACCCCTTGCCGATACTGCTGATGCCGCCAAAAAGGTTCATGAAGCGCTTGCTGCTCGAGGGTGGAAATTGAAGGTATAGAATGCAATTGGAAGTTGACAATATACTTTTTGCGGAATTATTTTTGTCTAAATGGGGTAACCATTTTGTTTGATTGTAAGATTTTGTTGATAGATAATATTTTATTCATACCATAATAGGAAATACATATGGTATGCATGTAATCATTTTCACCATAGCAATTTTGAATGTGTCATGTAAAGTAATAAACACGTTTTTTTTTTTTCATTTTAAAGAATGAGACAAACAAAAAAGGCAGGAAAGAAAGTCTCTTTACCCGTTCTCTTTATATTATTTGGTGTTATCTTTGGTAAAGAAAAGCCGCCAATATGTTGGTATTCAGGCAAGATAATATATAATCTGAGGTTTGGTTCACTCTAAAATGGGAAATTACTTAATTATATGATTTAACTAAACTAGCTTGGAATCACCAAGTTGCTGACAGAATTTAATGTGATTATGTTTGAACTAAACACCAGGTTCATGTTTATTCCTTTCTTATACTTTTAACATGCAAATGACCTAAACTATTGGTAAATTGAGACGAACTCGCCCTACCGATGAACTTACAAATCTTATGATTCTGGTTCAGTTGCCTCAACCTGGCAATTGGTTATAGTGACGCAAGGTAAGATTTGTGGGTTCTAACAACAGTAGTTTTTACTCAACAAAGGCAACAGAGAATCACTGAGAAGAGAGATGGATTTCCTTTCCGGTTTTCAAGCCAATTGCACTACACCAATTGGAGATATATGCTGTGTTAGCACCTAAAACTATAAGGTTGAAGTGTTAGCCAAGATCAGGGAAATAGGGTGTCATGAAATATATTCTCTATGTTAATCCATTCTTATACGAACATGATGTCGTTATCAAAACTTTCGCGGACATTGAGCAGTAAAACGAGGAGAGCCAATTCTTTTCTTTTATTTTTATTTTCGTGCAAGGTGGAGCAAGTGTCAACAACTCCTTCATACTAATGCTTTGTTTGGATTCTTCTATACTAGTTCGATATCACTCAAATCAATGTCAGGCTATTACTTTAAAAGATACTTTTAAATGAATGATTAAGTATTTTTAAAATTATTTTTTTGAATTAAGACAATTACATTATCTTTTGTTATTTTTAGATGTATGACCTTTTTCAATGTTGATATGACTAATAGTGAAAATATTTTAAATTAAGATAATATAATTAATTTATATCAGCAACTAAATTGAGTAGTGTGTATATTATTTTATATGGATAAGGTAATTACCTTATAATGTATAACGTACTTTTTATAATTAACTTAGCACATGTGAGTTTTGCACGCAGAATCTAGACACATATAGAAATATGTATAATCTCTAGAATGTACTATACGGATACACAAGTTTATATATAATTATATAAATTGACAATAAATATTTATATATACGAATTTTTTTTTTTAAAAGATGTTTTTTATGACTGGTTTAAAATGATTTTTTTTCTTATTTTTATAATTGTAATAAAAAAATTATATAATAAGTTTAAGTTTTTAGAAAATTAATTTCTGTTCAGTTTTAAAATTGTGTCCATGATAGAATTGTTATAAATTTAATAAATATTTTTTTGAATTGAACATTTCACCAATACATGTTCTACAAATACATGTTCTACAAGTGTCGATATCCAATATATGATCGATAGACACGTTATCTATGAGGAGTGTCGAGTCATGTCTAATATATTTTTATGAAAAAGAATTATTGTTATACTTTTAAAAAAAGGAGAGTAGTGAAAAATAAGAATATATTTGTTTAATGAGTTGGTATAGGTATTATTTTATCTTAGGGAAGAAGAAAAGAATTTACATTGCATAAGAAAAGACAAAGGAAGTAAAAGTGGCACGTGGGATCAAGTGTGGGTGGGTGGCCAGGTGTAAGGTGGTGAGGGAGGGGACGTTGGTGTTGAAACTCACCGTTCCTTCACCGTTAAAACCTTTCCACACTTTTCTCCTTTCTCTATTCTTCTCTTCAAAAACCCTAATCAATCCTTCTTTTCAGGTCAGTCACTCAACCACTCCATCTCGCATTATTCCCTTTCTTTCTTTTTCTCAATTTTCACATAATCACCATATCCATTTACCCTCTTCGTAATAATTACATTTGCAATTACATTTTTCCTTTCTTATCTTTCATTTCTACCACCGAGACGCCAATTTTTTGGTTTCGATGCGTGCAGGTTGGGGTCGCGGAGGGTTTTGATTTTTCGGCGGCGGAAAATCTTGGTAAAATTCGTCTTCTTAACAAAAAAAGAAAGGTTTTCTTCTTTAAAGTTGGAGGGTTGGGTCTGATGAGAATTGTTAGGGGAATGCAGAGATCGCTTTGCGAGGACCACTACTGCTGTAACGACTCTTTCTTCCAAGGGATTGGCATCACTACGCCCAAGGCCAGGACCCGCGACAAACCAATGATCCAAACCCTCTGAAAATCCAAGATTAGGGTTTGTGTTGCGTTGCCAATTACAATGACTCGTGTGTTGGTCCAGAGAGGTTCTTCCGGTGGTGGTTCTTCCTCAAACGCCAGCCGGAGTGGTGGGTCTTCTTCCAATGCCTCGGTGCGTGCAGAGGCACAGGTTTTGGTTGCGCCGGAGAATACCGACGAGGTTGTTGTTGTTGTGCCAGATGACGTTTTGGAGAGTGGCGATAAGGGGAAGAGTGAGGAGAGTGTTCATTTTGAGCATGGTGATGGGTCGTGTGATGATGACGTGGCTGCTGCTGCTGTTGTTGAGAGTGATGTAAGGGAGGAGTTTGTGAAGAGTGGGCAGAGAGTTGGTGAAAGGGTTGTTGCAGAGAGTGAGGGTGCGAGTGGGGATTCTTCTTCCCCCCCTGTTGGTGGTGGTTCGTGTCCCCCGCCACCTCCGGTGCCGCCTCCCAAGCCTTCTTTGGCGGGGAACATGAATCCAAGGAGGAGTATAGCCGGGAGTTTGAATTCGGGTAGTGGTGGATCGTCGAGGAGGACATCTGCATGGCCGGTTGTTCCGGCCAGGACTTCGCCTGCTGGGTCTAGGCCGTCTTCTCCCAGGTCACATAATGAAAGTGAGGGGTACAATAGTGCTGATGAACAGAAGCCTTGCCTGGTTTCATCTTATGATGATTTTGTAAGTTGATGACTCCCTTTGTACTGAATTTCAGTGTTGCTATGGGTGTTGCTATATGATTCTCTTTAGGCCATATTGGTAAGGAATGGTATTGATAATTTAGCCAATTCCTCTTTCTTTTATAAGAGAATAATCATGATTAAGCAACTATTTAGCTATACCCTTGGCATTTCTTCCTTGTCATGGATACAAAGTAATTGAAATAACATGATGACATATTTAACACGGTTTATATCTTTTTAGGATTAAGTTATATAGTGCTTCAGGGAATGTGTTTAATTTGTATAGAGCACTTGCCATTATTGATCATTCATACATCGCATTTCTTTATGCCGGCAATCCTATGGTGGGTTGTATATCGATACTTGCATAGGGATATCTTTATGTATTTTGTTACAATCTTTTTTGCTAAGTTTCTCTATGTGAATTTGAAGATGATATGACCGTTTTGTTTCTTGACAGCCTTTTCCGAGATCCTTTATGTCAACATATGTATTTAATAAATTGGACTTTTATTGACATCTATTCCAGGAAAGGGAGCGGCAGTTTGAAATTGATATCAGAAGGGCAAAAGGTTACGAAGTAAAAAAAATGCTGGAGGATGGAAATTGTCTTTTCCGAGCTGTTGCAGATCAGGTGTATGGGGACCCTGAACTGTATGATTTGGTCAGACAGATGTGCATAGATTATATGGTATGATAATGTTGTATTAATTTGTATTTATGGCAACTATCCGCACTGTATATGCTTCTGCTCACTATAACTGATAGTATGTTTCTCATTATCTTCTCATGATCAGAAGCTGATTTAATTTCAATGGGTTTCAGTTATCTTAACAGTGTTGATTTTTTGAAAGGATTTAGTTCTTTTTAGCTTTTGTCAACCATGTCTTTTTAGAACATTGGATTTTAGGTTGCTCGTTTTTGGGTGAAGAGGGCATTGAGAGAATTGGCACTATGGTTGGGGAAAAATCATATGGGCAATGGTAACTTGGTCGGCAGTTGATAAAATGAGAAGAGCAAGCCTAAACTCACAATTTTTTAGGGAATGTTTTACAATTTTGGTGCCCATAAGGGATTCAGGAAAGTCCAGTAACTTTATTTTATTTAATTTTTTTATTTGTCAGTGGCTAATACATGTATATTTGCACAATCGGATTGAATTTCCTTAAATTATTGTTCCTTGTCCTGCTTTCTTGCTTTTAGTTTGGTTGGAATTTATTTTTCCTGTTTGAATTTTCATTAATATGCTGTCTCTAATTCAAGTGACAAATTGTTTTAAGTATGTACATTCAACTGAATGGTGGCACATTTTTGTATATGCATAATTCCTAGATTTTTCTCATTTACATACGTTGGTAGAGTTTTATTGAACTTCAGAGGATGAAGTATTTCTGGTTTTATCTTCAGGAGCAAGAGAGAGATCATTTTTCTCAGTTTATAACTGAAGGGTTCACATCTTACTGCAAGAGAAAAAGAAGAGATAAGGTATTTGGCAGTACAATTGGAAGACATTTTATTTCTTGGTTCAACGGAAAACTTTAAGTTATTATTGGGATTTAAGGTCTTTGTGTTTGGATATAATTGCTTTATTTCCCTCTCTTTTCATTTGCTATATTATATGGAGCTTTGCAGGAAACTGTTTAGTTTTTATTTATTGTAAATATATTTTTGGCAAACTGCAGTTTACGATGTTATATACTATCAAAGCTGTATGCCTGTGATAGAAACTGGTTCAGATTAAGCACACAAAAAGTGTACTGGTTAGTAATAATCAGAATTTGAGAGATCAAGGAACTCCCCTACAATACCAACTACCAACTGATTAACTCCTCTCAACCCCTCTTCCTATTTATGGGGGGGGGGTGCATGCATTTATTTGCCCATGAAACTTGATCTCTTGTTCCATTGTGAACTGTATTGTTGCACAAGATTGCAGATCATGTGGGTGGTAAGATGCCAACTTTTTCCTTGATACTCACTGCGATTCTTGATCTCAAGATTTTTATTATTGTTTTAGTTGTCGAGAATGATGTTGGGTAGCTTTTGTTGTGTTTCTCCCGTTAATTTTTTAGATTTTTTTTGTATTTTTTCTTTTCCTTGAGCTGCTGGTTCTATTCTCTCCAAACATCATATTCTGTTATATTGTTTCTGTCTTCGTCATTAGGTCCTACCTTTTCACTCCATTGGTTCATAATGCTTCATTCATTCATTCGGTGTTGCATTTTGCTTTCTCTCCTTCCAGGAAACTCTATCTGAGAGCTCCTCTCAATGAAACCATGATTGTTTCATGTCTTCTTCAGGTACTAATGTTGTCCTCAAAACTCTGGTCTGCATTGGTCAGCCCCGAACTGGTCCCCCTTCCATCATAACTGGAATCAATCTTGAAGTCATTTTCTAGACAATTTCCCCATTCAACTAGGGCTCTCATACCAGATGTTAGAACTGTTTCAGATTATGCACATAAAGACTGTACTGTGATGAACTGAAAGAATGCACAAGTTCCCTGAATTTAAGAGATCCAGGACTCTCCCTAGCCACAATACTAATGTAATGGGTGGTTTGAGAACTATCTATTTGAATAATTGGTTAGAATTTTTCTTTCTTCGTTCTTTGTATCTACAATAAAATGTGATGGTTTAGTTGTAAGAGAGTTAAACCCCCTTTCACTAACATGACGTTACCCTAATGTTATGGAATTTTGGTGTGTTGTCATAACTGAAACATTCCTTGAATGACGTGGGGACAATGAGTTAGGTGAATTGAAGCTTGACTTCTGGTTAACCTATTTTGTGGTGGCATAGATTAACAACACAATAAGAGAAAATCTAGAAATGTGATAGAACTGTCATCTTTTAATATTTTCCTCTGCCTCACTTGACATAATAAATGTCTGTTAGTTCTCTTAATTTTTTGGCATGCCTCACATCAGTGTTTCAAATACGAGGAATTTAAGTTGGAACCAGTAAGTTCTGTTATAAGTAATCTAATCTAGTACTTGCGTGTTGAGACTGTTTTCTGTCTGTCATGAATAATTTAATCTAGAACTTAAATGTGTCGAGACTAGTTTTTCTGTCTGTCAGTTGTGCAAAAAACTTAATTTCTTTAAAGGAAGTGGACATCAATATTTACACGTCATTGCAAACCTAATATAATCTCTGGATTTTTTTCTGTATTTTCAATAATGTGGATGTGGATTTTCCTTTTAAAGGAAGTGGGCATCAATATTTACATGTGGCTCTTAGACAATATTCTCATAATTAAATCAATCTGTCTTCTTTCTCTGACCGTATTTACCTTATTTGGATTAGTGCCATTGTGGATTGTAACCATTCCTTGGCATTCAATTTATGAGATTAACAGTATTTAATTTTCTGCACTTACTCATAGCTAGTGGTGAGCTTGTCCATTATAGAATGACATTTGTATATCAATTTCTTGGAAAAAAGATCGTGTGCATTAATACTGTGGTAATATTATCTGAGTAGTATTTTCATTTGGAATATGGTTCTTTGGACAGATCCCTTGTCTCTTGGTGTTTTGTGTTTCCATTTTTTTTTTTTTTCAAAGTAAATTGTGTATACCTTCTCTATACCTAGAAATTGTCCCAAAAAAACTAATTGTTGGTTAAGAGTAAAGCATATCAGTAGTATCTTTAATAGAATTTATGTTGTCAACAGTCATAGATATTAGTGTTGATGGATGTAATAATGAATGCTTTAATTAGCCTGTGTCATGTTCTTGAAACGTAGTTTGTTGTAAGGAGTTGAAGCTGGCAGTAATCTCTCATAAGGGGCACTGAAAACATAATTTTAGCTTCTACCAGCTATATATGGGGCACCGAAATTGCATGATTGTTTATGCAACTCATATGACCCTTACTTTTTTAATACCGTTTGTCTGTTAGAAAGTGTTTCGAGCTATTTTGAATTTAGGCAAAACTTATGTTCATCCTTTTTGGCAACAGGTTTATGGAAACAATGTTGAGATCCAAGCCATGTGTGAAATGTATAATCGTCCAATTCACATATACTCCTACAGCATAGGTGAGCCTCTGAAACTTTGATGTCTGATTGTTTATGTAACCATTCTATAACATCAATCATTGTGCAGAACCTATCAATATCTTTCATGGAAGCTACAACACTGATACGCCACCAATTCGATTGAGTTTTCATCATGGGAATCATTACAACTCCCTTGTTGACCCACGGCGCTTATCAATTGGTGCTGGGCTTGGGTTCAGCAGTCTTCGTGGAGTAAGTACCATTGCCTATTATTTCATAAGTTGCTGTCATTCTTCTCCTTTGTCATGATTTTAATTTTCTATACTGCTGTGAGACATCGAGAGTTTAGGTTTATCTGACAACGGATAATTAAACTTCGTATTGTACTCTGGAATAAATGATTATATGAAACCTCATAACAATTTTAGGGCTCAGAACTCTGGAAGTTGTGACATTAATAAATTGGTTTGCTAATAGTTGATGGCCCTTGTGTGTTTCATGATGATACGCAGACAAATGTTGACAAAGATCAAGTCAAGGCTGCTATTAAATCTCAACAGGAACAACAGATAAATAATGTAAGTATTTCAAATTGAAATGGTGAGGATGGCAGTTTCTTTCTTAACTCGGTTGCAACAATAATTTTTATATTGTTTTCAACAGGCACTTTTAGCTGAGGGTAGGTTTTACTCTGATCTTGAGCTGACAGAAAAGGAAATTGAACGCATGGTCATAGAAGTTTCTCGAGCTGAGTACCTTTCAGATAGTGGTACATTTAAGCAACAGCTTGGTGACAGAGAGTCCTCTACCTCAAACGCTGAACCATCGTCTTCTGGAGCAACAGGATCATCCGGCACTGGTGGTGGAAAAGAGCATGGTTGTGATCTGAGTAGTGGAATGCAAATTTTACTATCGATGGGATTCACATACATTCAAGCGATTGAGGCTTACAGCATATTTGGAGACGATGTTGATTCTATGGTTTGTTACCTCTTAGAAACTGGCAGTAGCAGCAGACGAAAGGGCAAGGCCACTGAATGATGCCTTCTTCGACTTTAATAAATAACTATCTTTACTTTTTAAATTCACTTTAATAAATATAAATACCCTGTATCAACCTACTAATCATCCTTTTACTTCAATTTCCTATCTCCCATATTCATCACTATATAGCATATAAATACAAATTTTATTTGCCTAATCATCATCCAATGTAGCATTTATCTATCTTACTTTTATAGCAAATATTTCAATAACGTCTGCTCTTTATATAAAATCTTTTGCAATAATTTTTTATTACATTTTTTATTGCATTTAACTTGCATTAGTACCCTTCATATATTCATCTATAGTATTAATTTTGGATATGATTGGCAAGGCATTATTTTGATAAGGAAGTATTTTTTTCTCACTAGTTCAGGGTTTTTTTAAAACTCTAGTTTTAAATGTTAATCTTTTATGATTATTTCCATTTTATCTTTCAAGAATTTATTCACCCTTTCTATTAATATTACCTATGAAAGGTATGTTTACAAACACATGTATATATATAAATTTTTTACTTTGTACTTTTTAATAATTAAAATATCCATATTATTAGTTAACATTAAATTTTAAATATTGATATATAATGTCTTTCAGTAATATATTCATCTACCATTATATTAATTAACATAATGGAAATATGATGTCTGCTTAATGTTATTTAATTTTAAATTTGAATCAGGAGTATTTTAAAGATAATCTGGAATAGTAAAATACATATATTTTTAAAATAATTGAAAAATACATTATTAAAATAATTGGTTTAAAAAGATTAGTTTTTAAATAAAAAGCAACAAATTATATTTGGTGTATTTATTTTTGTCACTTTATATTTAGAATTTATTTTTTATATAAGTATACCCAATATTTATAAGATATTGGCTTGCTTTTTATGTTACATTCTTTTTAACTATTACATCAGTTAACATAAAAAAATTGATATATATATATATATATATATATATCAATTTTTGGTGTGTGTGTATGAATATATAAAAGTTCCTGAAAAAGTTTTCAATTTTTTTTTCAAATACTATGAAGTCCTAGCATTGTATTAATTATTTTTATTTTTAAAATATTTATATGAAAAGATGGGTGAGTTAAAGGGTCCAATTGGCTTAAAAGGATTTTTTTTATTGTTGACTTTTTTTAAGAGATTTATAATGGTTAACGGGTAATCTTTTTTAATGTTAAATTGATGTATTAGATTGGTTTGCTTTTGTATATAATTTATTTTAGTAATGCCATGATATATGACATATTTGAATAAAATTTAAATTTTATAAATTTATGTATGTTATTTTTTTTATAAATGTATTAAAAAAAATTTAAAAATTATTGAAACCAGTTTGACCTCAGTTAAATCTTTGAATTTCGCAATTATCATCCTGCTTTGATTTATTTTCACTAAAAAACATAGAACAAGTGTGTTTTTTAAGACTAGAAATCTTAAAATTTTCAATTCAAATAAATAAATACGAACTAATTAAGCTACAGAAAAATTATATAAAGTACTATTTTTTTTTTCTTTAACAATCGCAATTTTAGAAACAAATATGTTGACTTTTATTATCGCTTAATTATCAGTTTCTAACATGTAAAAATATAATTTATATATTTTTAGTGATTTTCATTATTGATTTTCAAATAATTTTTCCAATGCTTACATAAATTTATAAAATAACTAGTTTAATTTGAATTTTCAAATTAGTTTAAATGATAAAAAGAAATATGAATAACATTAATTTATTTTTAATATTAAATTACAGTAAGTGGAAATCCAATAAATGTTTAAAGTGAAATATAAGAAATAAATACATAAAAGATTAAGTCAATTGGTGTAAGGCAACTTCTTCCTGCACCTCTACAAATTTCTCCCTGTACCTCCACACTTTCGGAAGACTATTTTGCCCCCTTTAAAAAATGATTTTCAGATTGATCTTTCTGAAATATTTTCAGAACGTCTTTTCCAGAACATGTTTTATGAATTTCGGATTTATAAATGTGGAAATTAAAAAAAATGTGTTCAAAAAATAATTATTTGTCTTCCAGATTTTTTATTCCGAAAATATCTTTTGCTAACGGAACTACTATTTTGGAAACACCTAAAACTATAAAGGGTAATTTCAGTCTTTTCGAAAAATGTAGGGGTGCAGGAAGAAAAGTGTAGAGGTGCAGGAAGAAACACCCTTGGTGTAATTATTAGACAGTAGAGAACCTGTGTAACTAGTAACCTTCTCTCTAACATCTCTATATTGTAAACTTGTCTTGTGATAACTTCTTCCATAATATTTATAATTTTTTCAAACAAGTTTACTCTTTTATCCTATTTTTCACTCATCTAATTCTATACAGAAAAAAACTTCTTAAATGACTATTTTTCTCCTAAAATAATTAACAAGATTCTATTAATCAATTTATTTCAAAATTGATGTTTACTGACATTTTTTTCTATCTTCATCTGTTAACCGTAACTAGTCTTCTTTTCAGAAAACCCACAAAAGTAAATTAAATTCAGTTTGGCTTATTCTCACTCAACTTGACCAATTTTTTTATCCAGAATAAACTAATTTAAAAATAAATTATTCAAATAAACTTTTCACTATTTAATTCCTAAACTACACACGTTTATTAGTCGCTATGAAAAATTAGCTCCTAATGTAAAACAGTTGCCACGTAATACAGACCAAAATTTGGTTCTTAGGAAGTCAAATTCTGGCATAATTTTTTTAAAATTTATTTTGAAATATGGAAAAAAAAGTAGGGAGAATCTGTTATTCAGGGACTGAATTCTGAATGTATCAAAAGTGAATGATATAATTGCATAAATAATATTGGGAAGAGTTTATTTGGATAATTTTTAAAGAAACTTTAATCTAGAAAATAAAAATCAGCATGAGCAAAGAAAAATACAAAATGTACAAATTAACCATTACCCTTATGGAACCTATGAGGAGCATAATAAATAGTCATAGAATCCTAGCAACTCAGATAAACAAATAGTTGTTGAAGAAAGACCAAATAAAATAAATATATTCTATAATATATATATGGCAAATTTTACAATTAATTTTGTAAAATTAAATTATACTTAAAATTTATTTTTAAATATTATATTAAAATTATATAAAATTTATTATAATAATAAAAAAGAATTTGTTGAACTTATCAAATTATTAATTAACTTTTTATTATAATCTTACATATGAGTTGTGAGGTTTAAGAAAAGTATGTTTGAACACATTTATAAAAAAATTATAATAATTAAGAATAATAATCAACAATAAATGTGATTTTTTTTACTTCATAACTTTTTTTTTATACTTCTCCTTCTTTTGGAGTTAAATCTCAACATAAAAAATACATTCTGAAAAGGCTTTTGCTTCCTGCACCCCCACAATTCTTAATATTCCTAAAGTATCCTTGACCTATAATTTGAAAAGGGCACTCTCCTGGACTTGCATTGTAGCAGTTCATCTTCGTCACTGAAATATCAATTACTGTTGGGTGTCTTTGCAATTCTTCGGAGCAAGGTGGAGCAATACAGAACGTTGCCGAAGTATTGTTCGGGTGTTAGAGGTAAGACTATAGTTTTTTTTAAAGGCATGACGGTTATGGGGATTTCGAGGTTACCGGATATCGGGATCTGGTAATATATTCCGGATTTAAGAATCCGTAATTAATTACATTGTGTTTTCCAGATGAGGGGTGTTCCGGAAGTAAAATTATCATAGATTGTTGTTTTCCGGAAGCCTGAATTGTATTACGGATTGGTGAATCCGGAAGCTTAAATTGCATTATGGATTGGTGAATCTGGAAGCTTAAATTGCATTATGGATTTCTGAATCCGGAATGGTTTTTTTTGGTTATGGATTCCTGAATCCAGAATGGTTTTTTTGAGTTATGGATTGGTGGATCTGGAATGATTTTTTTGACTTATGGATTCATGGATCCGAAATGCAATGATTTAGTTTTTTTTTGTTTTGTTTGTAGAAGCATGGACAGTAGTCAAGAAATTGAACAAGAATTATATGATGGGGTTGATGTGTGAGATGATGATGAATGTATAAATGCGTTCACTACAGATGAGGTAAGGTTAAGTTTGTAAAGTATGTTTAAGTTGTTTGTTAATTAGTAAATGAAATAATTTGTTATGATAACTTTTGTAGATATTTCGTACTCGGGATGAGCTCCTAAAGTGAGTTAGAAAAGTTGCATTTCACTTTGGTTTTGTTATTGTGATATTGAGATCGGATACTTCAACTGGCCAATGAGGAAGAAAGACATTTGTATTATTAGGTTGTGAGAGAGGTGGTAAATACAGACAATATAAGAAGGATTTAAAGGTTACTGAGAGTGGAACTAGGAAATGTGGTTGTCCTTTCAGATTACGAGGGTATCCAATAAAGAGTGGTCAATGATGGATATTGAAATTAATTTGTGGGTCTCATAATCATGAGTTGGCAAATACATTGGTTGGTCATCCATATGCTGGTTCACATGTAGTGAGAAGTCAATGCTTATGGACATGACAAAGAGTTCGGTGAAGCCTAGAAATATTTTGCTAACAATGAAAGAGCATAATGAGAAAAATGTCAGCATAATAAAACAAGTTTATAATGCACGATATATGTACAAAAGATCAGTACGAGGTGATAGAACTGAAATGCAACAATTGATGATGTTACTTAAGCGAGATATGTATATCTATTGGTCTAGGTTTGAAGAAGGGACGAATGTTGTGCAAGATTTATTTTGGACACACCCTGATTCAGTGAAGTTATTGAATGCCTTTAACATTGTATTGATGATGGACAATACGTATAAAACTAATAGGTATAGGATGCCCTTGTTTGAAGTTGTTGGTGTAACCTCAACGGGATTGACCTTCAGTGCTGCATTTATGTTACTCGCATCAGAACGTCATCATAACTTTGTATGGGCCCTCAAGAAGCTAAAAGGTTTGTTTTTGAGAGTTGATTCATACCCAAAGGTTGTGGTTAGTGATAGAGATATTGCTTTAATGAATGCAATAAATGTTGTGTTTCCCGAAGCTGCTAATTTGTTATGTCGTTTTCACATTGATAAAAATGTTAAAGCAAAATGTAAAATGATTGTTTATCCAAAAGAGGCATGGGATCAAGTGATGGAATCTTGGGGAGCAATTGTTGATTGTGAAAATGTAGAGTCCTATGAACATCGTGTGGAGGCTTTTAATGTTGTTTGTTCACCATGGCCTATATTTACTGAATATGTGATTAGTACTTGGTTAAATCCACATAAAGAGAAGTTTGTTAAGGCTTGGACGGATAAAGTCATGCACTTAGGCAACATGACAAGTAACAGGGTTGAGGCTGCACATTGGAGTTTAAAGAGGATCCCTTGAGAAGTCAATGGGGGACTTATGCTTTTGTTGGGATTCCATTAATAAGATGATCATCTTGCAACATAATGCAATTAAATCTTCATTTGAAAAGAGTTTGCATGTAGTGAGTCATGTCTTCAATGTAACAAGATATAAGAAATTGGTTGGCTTCGTTTCAAAATATGCCTTGCAGTATATTGCAGAAGAGAGTGATCGAGTTGAATATGTTGGTTTAGATAAATCTCATTGTGGGTGCACCATTAGATCTACTCATGGCCTTCCTTGTGCTTGTGATTTGACTTCCTTTGGTGTTGGTAGCATACCATTGCATTCAGTGCATTTCATTTGGACACGATTAAGCTTTTTAGATATTTCAAATGATGATACTTTAGCAGAGTTGTCCATCCAACAAGAGTGGGTTGTCATCATGAATCGGTTCAATGAGGTTGACATGGCTGGTAAGATTAACATCAAAGTCCAAATTACGTGAGATTGCCTATCCAGATAAGACATCTTTATGTCCACCAACGGAGAAAGTCAAAACAAAAGGTGCACAAAAAGGGCGTCAGAGTAAATTTGGTAGATCAACGAAGCGAATTCCTTCTTACTTTGAACATGTTGATGCCATTCTTTCACAACATGATAGTTCATCTAGTTTGAAATGTAGCAAGGGATTTATTTCAGAGACTCCTCTGACCAAATCAATACCAATGCTACAACAATTTCCAGTGCGAATTCATCCTTACATTGTTGATATTGTTGATGTTAAGGCTGACGGTCATTGTGGTTATCATGCGGTTGGTGCATTATTGGGTATGGGAGAGGAGTCCTGGGCTATTGTACGCATGAACTTGCATAAAGAACTTTGTCAATGGCGTCAAGAATATATTGATTTGTTTGGCGGTGATGAACGATATGAATTTCTGAAAAATTCACTTCTAGTTGACCACATGGTAATTCTATAAATTTTGAATGATGTTATTAATTGTAAAATGGTGTATGAGTTGGATTAACTTGTTACATTTTCTTATGTTTGCAGATAAGTACAGATAAGTGGATGACAATACCGGATATGGGATACGTTATTGCGAATCGATATAATGTGATTGTTGTGTGTTTATCTCTTAAACAATCATTGACTATTTTTCCATTAAGATCCCAACCTCCAACAGATTTTAATCATCACCGCATCATCTGTATTGGACATGTTCATGGAAATCATTTTGTTCAGGTTTGTTCAACTTCATTGTTAATGAATTTTAGGAATCATAGAAAAACATAATTCATAATTAATGACATTGTTTACAATTTTTAACAGGTTTAGTTGCAACAAGGTTGCCCGATTCCACCAACAGATATTTTATGGTCTACTCATTGTTATCCAATTGCCAAAACTTGGTGTTCATATTATACTAGTCGGATGCAAATGTTTACACAAATTATGTCCATTAGGCGACATTTATAGTTTTAATTGCATTGATAAATGAATATGTTAACATTCTTACTGTTATAAATGCGGAAGAAGAATTGTCTAATTTCATAACCAAAATGTTCATTCATCAAATTTAGAAATTTAGAAATAATTGTAAACTAAGTCTTTCTTCACGAAATTACAAAACATAACAACAACTAAAATGATCATCATCGTCGTCCGTGTCGTCGTCTGCGAACATACACAAACATGTCCTCGGTGGCTGATCGGGCTAGCATCAAGGCTGTCTGTGTCCCTTCCCATGCAGGTGAATCCTCGGTTAAATGACCATCATCTATAATCAATTGCAAGGTGGATGCTATTCTTCTACAAAGACCCTACAATTATAAACAAATTACATTGATTGCAATTGAGAATGTATTATTTAAATAAACAAGTAATAAGTTCTTACCACTGCGGGATGCTCAGAGATAGTATCATTCCCGTCCTGACGTCGTCCATCAGGGGTAATCACCGGAGGTCGATTATCCTCAGCCATCTGAATGATATATGGATGTGATATAGACCGAAACCACTCCAAATATGCAGGAACACAGGTTCCAACATCAGCTGCTAATACGACACCCTGTACGAGGTTAGCATTAAAATCTAACCATCGATGGTCGATCTCAGATGTGGAGGGATCACCATTGGCTGGGTGACGAGGGATACACTGTATATATCCATACTGTCTAAGTACACGTTCAGGCAAATGCATCTGCCTACAAGCCCTCAATTGAATGTACCCTGAAAATAAAGAAATCCACTCAAAAGGACGCACCGCTCTATGCTCTTCATAGGGCATCCATTGAACAACACTTATACAAAGACTATCTAATTGCATCCGAACAGATGCAAGTGTGGACAACCTACTCCCGACCACATATTTCATACACCGCGGCTCATCCTCAACATAGTCATCCCGAACTTGTCGATGCCCAATACTCGAAAAGTGCTCATATATCCACGATGCCAATAACATGACATACCAGCTAACTGTCTAGTATTTGCATAAGAACCATCTCCCAACTGCTCATACATGTGGGTCAAAGCAGCTGCTGCCCATGAGTATCCTCCGGTGTGCCTTAAATCTACAAATAATCCTAAGTAGGATACACTAATCGATGTAGCACTCTTATCTGCAAAGATGGTGCAACCTACTAGGTGTAACAAATATGCCCGTGCAGCCACAGTCCATTGTCTCCTGCTACATGCGTCCTCATACATCTCCCTCAACCAGCTTAGACGCACATGTCCACCCCGACAATGGCGAGTCTCAGCAACTGCTACTCCCCGTTCTACACGAAGTGAATCAACAAGCAAATCGGTCGCCGCAGCTACATTCAAGCTCGGGTACGTGTAAAACTGACCGATAATTGGGAGGTGCAACAAATTCGACACATCATCCAATGTGATGGTCAACTCACCTACAGGAAGATGAAAAGAATTTGTCTCTGGGTGCCACCTTTCTACAAAGGCACACAACAATCCTTTGTCTATTGTGTCATAGCTTGCCCCAACAAGTCCAACTAAACCTGACAACTCCACTGTAGGTAGTATCCGAGGATGAGGAGCACCCATCTTATTCATTTTTCGGCCATGAGACACCAATTTTAACTCTCCTCGATCCTAATTTAACCAACCAAAATCATATAAAATATTGGCGGTGATGAACGAAAATCATATCAAATTAACAATGAACAAGTATCATAATACAACATATTTACTTACCACACCATTCCATAATTGCATGGCCACATGGTCTTCATAACTTGTCAATAATGTCCCATCTCGTGGACCTCCAGGATAACCTTCACCTTCTACTTCAGGTGCATCTTCGTCCTCCACCTCCATTTGGGGTTCA
The DNA here is from genome assembly GCF_051622355.1 of Phaseolus vulgaris. Classification (NCBI taxonomy): domain Eukaryota; kingdom Viridiplantae; phylum Streptophyta; class Magnoliopsida; order Fabales; family Fabaceae; genus Phaseolus; species Phaseolus vulgaris. The sequence continues at coordinate 9,777,040 of NC_143508.1, forward strand.
GCTTCTTCAAGTTCAACATGTTCTTCATCTCCATTAACATGTCTTCTTCTTCTTCTAACAGAGGTTGTGGGACGTAGACGATCACCTTGTGAACCTCCTCCCCTAGTCTTCACCATTTCTATTCAATTACACCATTCCAGTTAAACCAAATTACAAACTAATGAATAAGATGTTGAACCAATACAAGCACAAAACAACAAATATAAAATTCTATTGAAACCAAAAGAGATAAAAAAAAAAAGCATTGTATCATTTCTACTAAACAAACATTGTTATCTAAGATCATAAAAACACAGGTCCGGATCTTCCTTTTATTATATATGTGACTTTGTCTGATCCTTGTTAATGTAACACGAGTTAAATATTTTCAGGAGATTGATTGCAATATACTGGGATTACTGTATCATAGATAAAACATTGCAGTTATACATCTTTCCCATTTTACTTATGATGTATTTCTTATTCATCTATGTAATTTAACTATTTTTCAAATGCAGATTCTGACAATGGAGTATGTTCCGGGGATTAAAATAAATAAAATACAAGCTTTAGATGAACTTAGTGTTTGGGTGGGTCCCGTAAAGATCTCCCATGTTGGATTCCAAGTACACACTTTGCATGCTATATACTTAACTTTTGGTTTAATCATATCATATTGCATAAAATAAGAGAACAAGTAAGAACTTGCACAGTAGAAGGGTGGCAAAGAAGTTTTGCATAAAATATTGTTACATTCCCTTTTCAGCTCAAATAGAAATTGATTTGATCTTTGGCTGTTTTTGGTACTGCACTTAGCATTGGAAAACATTATGATAATTGTGAAGTTTAAAAAAGATTAATAAACAGGGAGTTCTAATAATTTGTTTTACCAGTTAACATTCATATTATTTCAACTAATTTATATGGATTTCATGAGCAGAGGGGAATAAAAATTCAAAACTTTCCCGGATCCAAAATTTTAAACGTTCCCGGATTCAAAAATTTGAAACTTTTTTGGATCAAAAAATTCGGAACTTTCCCGGAACTATAAATTCGGGATTTTACCGCAAGCATAAATTCGGGACTCAAGCGGATTCTATGATTTGGAATGCTATAAAACACTTACAGAAACAAAAATCCATAAAAAAAACCGGATGTGCAGATCCGAAAGCAACGAAATTAACTTACCTTGATTAAAAACACTCTATATCAGCAAGAGAAAATGTCTAAGATTGTAAGGATGGCGATTTGTAGGTGCGGCTGCTGCTAGAAAATGAAACCCACGGCTGCGCACTGAGAGAATGGTTGCCTGCGCCTTTTAGGGTTTTTTTTAAGTGAAGGGTATTTTTGGAATTTGAAAAACTATTAAGGACGATTTAGTCTTTGCATAAGACTGTGGGAGTGCAGGAAGAAAAACATGGGGGTGCAGGAAGCAATTGCCTTCTGAAAATTGTGTTTTAAAACAAATGAGGGTGGTCGAGTATTTATGGAGGCGACTAAAGAAGACAGCTTCTTCCTGCACCTCCATCATTTCTTTGGGCACCTCCGTAAAGTTTAAAAATACCAAAATTATCCTTCAGTAAAAAGATAAAAATGAGAAAGGAAGTTACTTCGTGTGGTGGGGTGCATCTGGAGCTTGAGTGGTGGTGGTCCTTGTAGTGGTGTTGGAAGTGGTGCTGAAGGTGGTTGAGGTGGTGCACGGTGGTAGGTAGCAGCGGTGGTAGGTGGTGTTGGCATTGGCACTGTTGATGAGGTACATTCTCATTCTCATTCTCATTCTTCTGCCTTAAATAAATATTTCCACATTAGTTAATCCGGTGGATCCACGGATCACATAATTCGGTGCTTAAGTAAAGCGTTTCGGATTAGATAACTTTTGTGCATACCGGATCTGGAACCTGCCAAAGTCATATTTCCAGATTGTGTAATCTGGTACCAAATGAACTATGGATTACGCAATCCGGAAGTGATTTTAGAACTTTCAATATGTCTTGCGTATTACGTAGTCCGATACTCATTTTGCTATATGAATTTCAATTACGCATTACATTACATAATTTGGAACATCAAACATGACTTACGAATTACATAATCCGGTAGTCATTTTGCTGTGAAAATTTTGACTTATGGATTACACAATCCGAAAGTCACCTGAAATGACTTATGGATTACGTAATCCGGAATTCATTATGCTGTTAAAATTTGACTTATGGATTATACTATCCGGAAGTCAAGTTGCCAATTACAAAATCTTATGCTATTTTTGTTTTGCATATGTGAATTTATGGAAATTATAATAAAATGAAAATTTATGTTTTATGAATGAAGGTGTAAGTATGGAAGAATTAATGAATTTTGTGCATCAACATGGATTGTTTGAAGGGGACTATGGTATCCATTTTACAACAGATGAGGTGAATACAATTTCATTTCATTTATGTTTATTGCATTATAATTTGAAGAAGTGATTTTGTAATATTGTTAGAATAACTTTGTGTAGCCTTCGCGAGAAGACTTACTTGAATTGGTCCGTAGGGTTGGTTATGGTACTCATAATCATGATTTGTATGATACCTTAGTTGGTCATCCATATGCAGGCAGATTAAAAATGAATGAACATTCAATGCTTGTTGATATGACTAAAAGCATGGTTAAGCCAGGTAACATTCTACGTACTTTGAAGGAGAATAATGAGGATAATATGACAACAATAAAGCAAATATACAATGCAAGATAATCGTACAAGAGATCAGTTAGAGGACCAAGAACTGAATTACAACAGTTAATAATGTTGTTAGACCGTGACAACTATCTTCACTGGAGTACATGTCATGAGTCTTCAAATATTGTTAGTGATATTTTTTGGACTCATTCTGATGCTGTGAAACTCTTGAATGCATTTAACATTGTATTCTTAATGGATACAACTTACAAAACAAACAAATATCGACTGCCTTTGCTTGAGATTGTTGGTGTAACTTGTACAGGTTTGTCCTTTTCTGCTGGTTTTGCATTCTTATCTAGCGAGAAAGAAAAGAACTTCATATGGGCATTACAAAAATTTAGAGGGTCACTTTTGACATCGCATGTGGGGCCTGAAGTCATTATTTGCGATAGAGATCTTGCTTTGATGAATGCCATCAATATTGTATTTCCTAAAACAAGAAATCTTCTTTGTCGGTTTCACATCAATAAGAATGTTAAAGCAAAGTGTAAAATGTTGGTAGATTCTGTCGAGGCTTGGGAAGTTGTGATGGATTCATGGAAGACTATCATTGACTGTACAGAGATTGGTAAATTTGATGAGTTTGTGAAAAATTTTGAAACTATTTGTTCACCGTGGCCATTACTTTTTGAATATGTGAAGAACACTTGGATTATTCCGCACAAAGAAAAGTTTGTCAAGTGTTGGACAAATTTGTTAATGCATTTGGGAAATACAACATCAAACAGGTATATGAATGCCTTTAGTTTGTTTAGAACGTGTATAACGTGTAATTGTTTTATTATGTTTTATACTTATACAGGGTTGAATCAGCTCATTGGTCTTTGAAACGAATATTAGAAAATAGCATGGGAGACCTGTGCTCGTGTTGGGATGCTATCAAGCATGTTATTATACTTCAACATAACGAGATTAAGACATCATTTCAAATGAGTCTACATGTGATAGGACACACATTCAATGTGCAATTGTATAAAATGTTCGTTGGCTCTATATCTAAACATGCTTTAATTCTCATTGCTGGGCAACGACGTGGTACAACACTGGGTCGATCTCCAAGTTCACCTCTGTGAATGTATGGGTGTGATACTGTCCTAAACCAAGACATGTACTCAGGAACACATGCAGATGGACTGGAAGCAACTCTCAAACCTGTCACCACGTGGTGATCAAACTGCAACCACCTTTGATCAATGACATGTGCATTAGGAGCCTCAGCCACCATCGGTGATGATGGAATGCTCTGCTTGTACCCAAATTGGCGCAAAACACGCTCGGGCATATATCTATATGATAAGCTGCCCAATCGCAAGTGACCCGAGAATAAATAGATGGTCTCAAATGGTCTACTCAATCTATGGTCCTCATACGGAGTCCAGATGATGTCATCGTGTGTGACCCCATCCAACTGCACCCGCATATCACCAACTGTGCAAATCTGAAGGGCAACAATATACCGTGCTGCCCGCGGGTGTACATCGTCATATGAGGGATTAATATCCCTTCTTCCCATGCCCGAGAAGTGCTCATAAATCCATGCATACATAATTCAATCATATTAATTATAAAATATTTAATACAAAACATTATGGAATGTAACATGTGATTGTTAATTATTTGTATGGTTTCATACCTGAACCAGTGTCGCATAACTGGCCAACTGCTTCGTGTTAAAATAAGATGCATCCCCCAACTGCTCATATAGATATGTAAGTGTTGCTGCTCCCCATGCATATCCATGACCCATATGTAGATTGCTGAATAACAATAAGTACGATATAGATACATAGGTGGCACTTTTATCTGCAAAAATAATGCATCCAAGCAGATACAACAAGTAAGCCCTGACAGCACACTCCCAAGCCTCTTGAGCGCAACATTCCTCATATATATCTTGAAGCCAACTCAATCGTACGTGGACGCCTCGACACTGCCTCATCTCAGCCTTCCCCCGAGTCTCATCCACCCCTAGTAACTCAGTTAAAATTGTTGCAGCTCTGTTGTACTCTAAGGGCACATATGTTGGGAATTGACCCAAAATGGGGAGGTGTAAAAGAGATGACACATCATCAAGTGTGATGGTCATCTCACCTACGGGAAGGTGGAAGGAGTTTGTCTCCCGATGCCACCTTTCGACAAAGGCTGAAATCAATCCCTTGTCACCCACTTCATAACTTATATTGCACAAACTAAACAATCCGGAATTTTGTACAAGTAGCTCAATATTAGCATGAGGCATCCCAAATTTACGTAATTTCCTACCGTGAGATACCAATTTAAGTTCTCCCTTATCCTAATATAAATTTTGTATATATTAAATATAATTAAATAAATTTAAACAATAATTAATAAAGATAATTTAATTGAAGGTTTTTTCGTTCTTAGCTCACCCTCCCAAAGCTTAACAACAACATGGTCAGCAAAATTTACCAGTAAAGACATATCAGAAGGTCCTCCAGGAAACCCTTCTCCCTGGTCTACATGGTCATCATTCTGTAAACCTTGTTCATTGTCATTATCAATATGAACATCATCATCAATCCTTTCCTCGACACCACCTCGGTCTCTTCTACGGACGGATGTCGTCGGTCTTCTGCGATCCACCACCTCTAGTTTTAGCCATATCTATCCACAACACAATTTAAATTTCAATTATTTACAAATAATAAATAATATAATCATGAATTTGTGTACATAATATAAAATTTTAAAAAAGTTTTTAACAAGTGGGTTGGAAACTAAATATATAACAAAAACGCAAAATCACAAAAATCAAACTTTGTAAGAACACTACCAGATTACATAATCCGAAACACACACAATGTAAACCTAAACCGGATTACATAATCCGAAACACACACAATGTAAACCTAAACCGGATTACCTAATTCGGAATTACTAAAATAACCTAAACCGGATTAAGTAATCCGGTATTACTTTACATTCACAACTATACCGGATTACATAATCCGGTGCCTATTATGAAAAAATGCAGAGAGTACTGGATTACACAACAAACGGATTACACAGCAGCAGGTTTCAAAAGCAATGCAAAATTTGGAAAATTCAACTTACTAACATGAGAAGAGAGCACTTTGGATGTGTGAGTGATAGAGAATGTGGGGTTTAGAGAGATTTGAGAGATGAAGAGAAAAAAACCTTCGAATAGGAGTGTGGAGCGGTGCCGCTGGAAGGAACAGAGAGAAAACGCACGAAAGTGAAAGTGAAAGTGAAGGTTAAGTAGGTTAAAGGTATATTAAACTATTATTTTAATTTTTTAATATTTTTACTGAGGAATATATTAGTAAATGTACTTTTAGTATGGGAGTGGGAGAAGAAGTCATGGAGGTGCAGGAAGAAGCTGTCCTAAAGAAAAGGGCTAATTAATGTTGGCAAACAGGGTAATCCATAAACACATTTACAAAAGGAATTTATTCTTCACTCATATTTTCAAGCTACACATCCATAAACTTTAAAATTTCAATTTTACCTTTTTAAAATTTATATTTTAAATTGTACAATTTAAAATATAATTTTTTATTTTAAATATACAATTCAAAAATATAAATATGTATTATAAAATATACATTCTAAAAAAATTACATTCCAAATATACAAATTGTATTTTAGATTATACATTTTATGATTTTTTAATATTTAAAAGAAATATATATATATTTTAGTATTCCAAATATATAATCTAAAATATATTAATACATATGGTAAATTTTACGAATTGCAGCAGTGCCCCTGTACAAATTAGGGTGAAAAAAAGTACATGAATAAAAAAAAACATAAAAAGATGGAGAATCAAAAGGCTTTCAAAACCCTGTCGAATAAGACTTACTCACGAGCCTTAAATTTTAATAATTCGACATACGTTTATATAGAAAAATATAAAATATAAATTCTAAAAATGAATTGCTAACAAAGGAGATGAGAACAAGCACCGCCTCAAAAAGGGAAGTTTGGGTGCAAAGAGAAGAATGCATAGGTGACAAAGAGTTTTTCTTTCTGCACCCCATAATTTATTCTCTTTTCCTTACATAATATAGAAAATAAGTTTAAACAAAACTCTAGTATTAATCAATAAGTTCATCAAATTAATTAGGTAATTGAAAGGGTAAATTACCTATCTAGCACCATTTTGTTTTTATTTTCCTATCTAGCACTTTTTTATTTTTTATTTCCCTATCTAGCACCATTTCAAAAATAAATCAATAAATAATAATTTATTTATTTTTTGATAATTTTAATTTTGAATGCATTAAAAAATAAATATTTTTAATGTTTAAAATAGTTAGAAATATAATTAATGAATAAAGAAATGAGTTTTTATAAAATAAAATAAAATAAATTAAAATTTTTAGTTTTAAATTATTTTTTTTTAAGAATGAAGAAAATAAAAAAATTAAACCCTACAACAACATAAAAGTTGAATCTATAAACATAAATTACTATTTATTTTTATTATTATTGACATAATTACAAAAAAATACATGACATAATTAAAAAAAATCAAAGTCAATTAGTATTAATTAATAGTGGATACATAAGTAATATTGAAGTGTCTACCCTAAATGCAAAATCCTAAAAAAAAACTAATGCAAATGTTACACTTAATGCTTAAAAATGAGAAGCAAAAAATGAAAAAAAAAGTCTAGAAAATAAAAACAGCAACAATAAAAAAAAAGAATGGTAGAAAAAAAATAATAACTAAAAACATAAAAGATATAAAATAAAGGCAAAACAAATTAAGATAAAGATAAAAGATATAAAAATAAATCCAAATAAGATAAATATAAGAGATATAAGGTTATGCTAAATAAGTATATGTTGATCATAAAAATGAAAATAAATGAAAGATGATAATTCATTTAATATTTTCTTCAATGGTACATTAAATAGTTTGTATGAAATGAAACATAATTAATTATGAGAAGTGCACAATCTAGTAATGTTGGGACATATTCTTTATGTGTTTGACAATATGAACATTTTTTTCCGATCATGTTGTTCTTTTATGTCTATATCAGTCCTTATTTAACTTTGTTTTTTATAATTATGTCCTATATTTTTTACTTAAAATTAACATAATTACATCATCAATAATAATAAAAATAAATACTAATTTATGTTTATATATTCAACTTTTATGTTGTTGTAGACTTTAATTTTTTATTATTCATTCTTAAAAAAATAATTTTAAACTAAACATTTTAAATTTATTAATTTTTTATTTTTATTTTGTAAAAATACATTTCTTTATTCATTAATTATATTTCTAACTATTTTAAACATTAAAAATATTTATTTTTTAATGCATTCAAAATTAAAATTATAAAAAAAAATTTAATTTATTATTTTTTAATTTATTTTTGAAATGGTGCTAGATAGGAAAATAAAAGGGTGCTAGATAGGAAATAAAAACAAAAGGATACTAGATAGAAAAATAAAAACAAAAAGATGTTAATTAGGAAAATAAAAGTGTAAATGGTGCTAGATAGAAAATTCACCCTAATTGAAAAGTAAACATGACATAATAAGCATTACATGATAAAAAGTAAACCGGTTGCATTTGTTTAATATATTTAGTAAATTAAGGTGTTGCTAATGTTAAAGAAAATGTGTTTCTTGGATGAATGATATAGAAGATAATTCGTTAACATAGAAGATACAAAAATTATTGATGGAAAAATTATAATCACTTCTATTTTTTCCATTTTCGAGAAAGACTTAATATACTATCATTTCCGTTCAAACAAATGGAATATATATTGTACAGATAATTTGCGTTTCCACAATCAACTTGTTTATTATGTTTGGGTATTAGATATGTTACTTGTGATGCACCTCCATTACTTCTTCATCCACCTTCATATAATTTTTAAATATAAAAAAAATGAATATTGGATTAACCACATCAGAACCTCGAACTGGATCTGGAATTTCTGGAATGTATATTGTGTACATTCCGATTTGTAAATTTAAAACACAAATTGGTACGCAATCTTAAATCCGGTTTGAGATTTTGAATTGACCATTTCAAAAAAGAAAGGTGACGATTGAAATTGGATTTGCGATTTGCAATTTGTGTGAAGAAAGAGGAGGTGCCAGTGCCTGTCATGTGATTTGGAATTTAAGAAGATAAAGAAGCATTTTAATGTTCCTATCAAACTGCTAAGTAAATGATCGAATGAATATTTTTTTAAATGAATACTGAATTGAACAATCCAAAATCTTAAACTAATGGTAGATTTGATATTTAAAAAATATATGGAGATGGAGGATGAACCAATGGAGGTAAAAAGAGAACTTGTCCAATTTTTTTACCCCCGACATGCACAGCCTCTAGCATTATACATTTGTTATAACTATACCAATTAACCTTTATTCGTGTTCTCCTAAAAGTCCTTTTTACCTCTTTAATCCAAAATTTACGCTTTCTTTCAACCTTTGCACCTCATTGAAAAGTTTAAAAAGTATTTTTCAACCATTATTTAATATCATGATTATGTTCAAAGTTTTCTCCTTCTTCATCCTTAAAGCACCTTACTGCATCTAGCAGATAAAAAAAAAAACTTCATCAAGATCTTGCCTTTTTTTCTCTTATAACTTTTGCTCTCCGAGATATTTTGTAATCAGACTTCTAATCATGTTTCATTCACTGTTTTTCTTTTCTTATTTCTAGCATTTTGATACCTACTCTACTTTTCAACATATAAAAGGCTTAGATAATTCCTTTTGCGTGTTACCATGTCTTGCAATATCTTCATTTCACCACCAGAATTTCTTATTTTATGTACCACCCTCCTCAACTCCAGGCTTCCATAAAGTTGTAAAGACTTTCCCCAATTCAATTACCCCCATTTTAGTAAAAGATATAGATTAACTTTTCAAATTCCTCAAACAAATCCTCACTTTAAAAACGTAAATACGTGATCATTTAGCAAGGTGACAGGTTACACGATCCGAACAGATTAATTTAGTTTAGTAGGTCTTTCCAATTGCAACCTTATGCAATATGAATTTACTTAAGCAAGCAGTTAAGTTATATTTGAAAAATTATAACCAAATGGATCCTTTATTGAGCCGAAACAAAGTAACGTGAATAAGCCTTGTTTATAACAACCCGGATAACCTTTCTGTTAACAAGGCATAAATTAGTAAACAATTTTTACACTACAAAAATGCGCCAAAGGAAAAGGGGCGAAAAAATATCAAAATTTTGGGGTTGTTAACTTCGCACAGCCAATATCTTACTGTTTTTAACCACTAAAGCAACCAACTTCAGGCAATCAGGAAAAAAATCCGCTACAGAACTTTTCATTAGAAACTGGCATCCTAAGATACTATTTAAATATTGAGAACAACGTAGGCAAAATCCTGCCAGCTACTCACTATGCAGTTTTCACTTTTCGAGATGGAGGCCGCCGAAATAGACTGATTAGATCATCAAGACCCTGTCAAACACCATCAGTTAGATTGAGTCCATACAAATTGGATACCTAAAATTTTGCAAAAGGATTAAAGATAGATAATAAAAAGATACCCTAGTGGTGATGACCAAGAAACAGAAGAGCACAATTAAATACGATCCCAATACTAGAAGCAACAGCAAGTCAAATGTCACACTTGCAACCTGTAAAACCACAACAATTTCTTTCAGGGCAACATGAAACTCCAAAGCTAAAAGTTAAATACTTCAGAGCATGTTTGGATTTAACTTATTTTGTAGCATTAAAGAATTTCTTGGACAAGCTTCTTCAAAGAAATTTTGAATAGACTTATTTCCTAAGAATAGCAACCAAACATGCATTTATTGGAAAAATATTATAGAATTTGTTTATGGTGAAAATTCCCTCCTTTTAATCAGGAAAAGATGTCTTTCAAAACAAATATGGGCAAACAGGTCAGTCAAATAACCAAAAGAATGTTGCGCCCTCAAGAAATTGAAAAAAACTAAATTACAAACATGGTCAGGGCTCGGGACTGAAGATAAGATCGTCTAAGAAGCAGGACTCTATCAATGATTCATTAGGTAGATTCAGCTGCTCAAACTGCCAAGCTTTATATACAGAACATGGTGCAAAGAAAATAACTTCAAATACCTGATATATATTCAGCTTTGCCCTGGTTGAATCATAGAAAGTAAACACCCCCTCTAGCACATCTCTATGCAGATTTACCTCGTCAGTGTGATCTTCTAATTCCTATATACGTGTATAAAAAACACTAGGTAAGTACAGGAGTGAAACTCCAGGTATCGAGAATTGAGGAATAAGCAGCCTGAACTTAACTCGAATCCAGTTTCGTTATAACTTTCTAGTAAAAAACAAGTAAATTTTAGGCCTTTTTTCTCCAGAAACATTATACAATATTGGCATATGTAATCTCCCTTATCAACCCAAATTAAAACTGCATACATTTGAATATTGCCACAAATTAAATTGCCGACAATCTGTGTTTACTGTTCTCACTGTATACGTCATGTTGGACATTGCAAGGACGCTTGTAATAATTGCAGTTGTTTTCTTATTATTTTATTTTACATCAATACAAATTGAAACACCGTGATAATTATATAAATCAAAAAGCATTTTACTATATTTACAATGTAGCTCATATTTTTAGAACATGAATTATTTCTTGTGATTTAAGATTTTTTTTATTTACATTAATTTTAGACTAATTTTGTATGTTCTATGGTAGTCTTGTTGTATCTTCATCATTATTTATAAATTTATCACATCTGTATCATGTCATATTGGTGTCTCGTGTCATATCTGTGCTTCTTAAGCTACAGAGATTCACTCAGCTGATCCACATCGAAACCATAGTATTAGGGGTGATCCTTTAACTTGAAAAAAGATAAAAAATTATGCGTCACAATGGCACTTCCACAAAATAAACAAAAGTAGAAGCATGCAACAATACCTTTCTTAGTGCCATGACAAAAGGATCATCTTTAGAGAGAAATGGAGCTACTCGAGGTGTTTGGGACAAAACATCTAACCATGATCGAACATAAGAAGGATTAACAGCCAAGTTAGTGTTGTCAGCAAATATTTGAATGTTCTTTCCTTGATGTCCATAAATATGCCTCTGCAAAAAGTAGAACAGAAGACTGTTTAAAACAACAAAGTTGGCTTCTCATAAAAATAAAAGATACTGAGAATCAAATGCATGTCTAACGTGACTTTTATTACTGGGCAAATTCTTTAAGAGGATCATTCAAAGAGCATCTATTAAATAATCTAGCTTTAGTCTCGCTGATCAAGCCAGTTTGCAATAATCAACAAAGGCAGTGTTTGACCCTTTTTTATGTTTTTATTCTTGAAAGGTACACGTAGACCAGACATATTTTCTGAAAATCTCTTTAGAAAAAGTAACTTAATTTTATGTTTAGAGCTCTTATTTTGAACTATAATTTGACAGTAGGTTTAAACGCAATAATTAAAAAAAGAAAATTGACAAATAATAGGTTCACACAAAATCAAGGATTATCTTTCAGTAAGGATTACCCAAAATGTCAATGAAATGAGCACTTCGAATTTCAAAAAATATTTTTATGATACTAAACACCATCTTTCATATGTACAACTGACATTGTCACAATTCCTATATAATTAAAACAAATATCAATCCAACAATGTTCAAATTTACAAACTTCATGCCTTTACTTAAAAGATGGACAATGAAAGATAAGGTGGAACACTTGAATCCAGGATGGAAGGAGAAAGGAAGCAAAATCTGTGCCAAGAGTGATTAGTTTTGTAAGTTTGAATGAATCAAACTACACTAGAGTGTAAACTTTGCAAATCCAAGGAATTAACTAAGCAAAATCTCATCACAAACTTTTAATGCAAAATGATATTATGCGCAATAAACAGCACGTCATTAATGGAAGAGTTTCATCCACATGCACAGTGCTAAACAGGCATTAATTAGCTCGATTCAAGGGGGTTTGTTGGATAAGACGAAGTGGAAGGGCCACATATTCATCCAAGGGTAAATAACTGAGTAAAATTATTCTGGCTCAGTATGTTTTTCTTAACCATATAATGAAGCAAAGTAATGTCACCATGCAGGAAGTCAAATGGTCCCAATAGAAGCATCAGCAGATGCAAATGACCAAGTGCATATAAACAAATATCTACCAAACAAATTCACATGAAACATTATGCACAAAATCATAAAAAATATTAGTTTTGAAATTAATAGAAATGCACACTCACTACAACAAATATGATGAATAATACTAGATTTTCCAAGTATATTAAGAACTAGTGCCCAGGACAAACAAACAAACAAAACATTCCCTTGTGATTCTTCTTATGCCAAATGATTGGAAGGAAAATTAATTACAAGTACATTGATAGGTTAGATTCCTAATATTTTTTTTCGGGAGGGGGAATGTACATTGACTTCTAGTTTTTTGAGGTAAACTTAGTCTTACCGCAAGACTTTCAGCAATTAATTTCACACTTCTGACAATAGTCGCTTCATTAACAAAATGCCTGCAGAAGCTCAGTCAGCAAAAAATTACAGAAATAATAAAATTCTGGCATTTAGGTCTAGATATGAACCTGCCGTCAACCAAACCACCAGTCTTTTCTAGCAATTCAGGTGCTGTAGAGAGTCCAGATAGAGTGGCAGCAGTAACTCTCAGCCTTGAAAACTGTTCATGCTCCCAAGCTACCTACAGCAGATGACCATCTTTAATAACTAATATTAGAAGTAGCATTTAGACAAAATGCAGGAAGCATGTGCTTCCTATCAGGAAATATTTCATCCAGATATGAAGCACTAAGATGATTAGGAGCAGTAAGTGTGGTTCAATAGGAAAGCTAAGAAATAAAATACAATGGTTTGACATCAGATTAAAATGAAAATTAGAAGAACAGATACATCTTAGTTTCCAGACCTTTTTTTTATAAACATGTAAACCATATATAAGGTGATTGTACATGGTATGGTAGTGCCACTGTACTAAAATAATGTGCCGAAGGCAATTGTCTGAAAATACATACAATCAAATTGAGATTGAGCAAAAGCTAAGTATAAATTACCAAAGATCTAGGCAAGTGAAACAGAACACTGAGAATGTATCACTTACTCGAGGATTGGAAATGTTTATTTTCTTATGCTTCAAATTCACTTTAAAGCCTAATTCTTCTGCAACACTTGAAAAATCCTACACCAATATTTTCCATTAGAAATCAAAAAGATAAAACTGCAAGTCAATCCATTATAGTAAAGCCTGCGCCACTGTGACCATTCACTTACTTCCACAATTTTCTTAATGAAGGCATTTTCTGGGGGCTTAGACACATGAATCCACAATTCATTTTCCCAAGAGCCAATACTATCTAAGCAAATAGCATAGTCAATGCTCTCACGCATACGTTGATCAAAGCTCCGAAGCCACTGAAAAAACGTAGAATTATGTAACAAATCCATAACAGAAGGGGAGGTTGATCACGTGTTACAGAACTGTCAGCAAATAAATGAACTCTCAAATATGATATATCACCTTCCGAGTTCCATTGTAGTTGTAAGGCCCACCAGATGTTAGCCCAAACAGCAGATTGTATTGTCCTCTTGTCTTTGGATTAGAATACAAGAGAGAAAACAGCCTAGCTATTTCAAGAAGAGCCACAATGCCACTTCCATTACTATCGCTTCCCACTGATAATGCCTGCAATTACAGATATTTTAACATAATAATCATATGATTTCGAACAGTTTGGCTTTATAGGTAAAATTCATAAACATACAGGAGCAGCCCCAAAGGTGTCATATGATGCCACTATCGCAATGGTGGGTAATTGATGAGCATCATCATCTGTCTTCAGTCCTGCCAACCATCCCTGCAACCATATAAAAAGTACATCCACAAAAGTTCTATTTAAAGAACACCAATTTTAAAAGACTAATGAGATTGAAGACAGATTGTGTGTATTTTTTGTGTAATAGAGAATCGTACATAGAAGGGAAATCATTTGTGGATATACATAAGCTGTGATAACCATGCGTGTGGAACATGTTTTCAACTGTTATAATTTATCAAGATGTATTTCTCCATGCTTAAATATAACTCATAACTTTACATTTCAATATCTATAACTAATCTGCTACTTGCACAAGCTTTAGAATATCATAATTTAAGCAATTAAAAAAAGTAGACCTGGTTTGGGTATAAGAAGTCAGAAAATTAGATCAATGCAAGAAATAATCCATCAGGAAGGAACTTGCAAATCATAGGGCTGGTTTGGGTAAATTTCTCCATAAGCACTTACAGGAGAATAAAATAAGAAGGAAAGATGAAATAAAACTCTCCATAAGCTAAAGTTAGTTTATGCATGAGTTAAAAATCATCTTTTAAAGAAGATAACGAGAGAGGTTATATAAATTAGTTTATTCGTAAGCTAATTTCATGTGGAGAAGCTCATTTCATATTTTTTTCTCTTAAAAGTGTTGATAGACCCACAATCATATAGTTGATTATTAAACAGGTTACTATAAGTTTACAAAATGCAATCAACCTTTGAAGTGGTAACTAACTATAATGCATGCAGAAAATTATATTCATCTTGGAAAAAGAATACTACAAGAAGCAGATTATATTTATATTTATACTTCATTATTTAAATGAGTTATTAATACTGTAAGTTAATAATGTTATCAAACACTGAAGTGGCAACTAAAATGCATGAAAAAAAGAATGATACAAGAAGATTATCCAATTAAGATTAATCAGTTTTGCTGACACATGCAGCTACACTGTTACTCAACGCAATTTATACCTGTTATCCAGTTATATTTGCACTTCTATGTGAGAATTCCTAAGGGAAACACACTAAAACACAAAAAGTAGCAGATTCTTTCCCATATTGATTGACCCCTATAAAACAATTGAGACACAACATCCGTGTAGCAAGTGAGATCTCCAGTTCAATCTTCCAAGTGAACCATTTCCTTGTAACTTAGTCCAAAACTTGGATAGTGAGGTTTTAAAAAATAATCTTCCACAGTAGGCTTCCCCAGCCAAGGTTCTTCAAAATTTTCTAGATCTTTTCTCAAGGCTTCCTAGAATGATTATAGCAGCAAGCTGGGGGTTTTGTAACTATAACTAACACTGAACCAGTTGTAGTAGAATTTAAACAAAAGAACAGAAAAAAGAAGGCAACAAATTTATGGTATACAACGTAAGTTTGATTTAGCGTTCCAATCACATTGCATTTATATAAATAAAAGGTTGAACAAACACCTGAATATTTGTAATGGGTGGAGAAACAACTTTCCTTGGTTCTGCGGCTGAAACAACAAATTTGTATCTGCAACATCCAAAAAAAAATGAAAGAAATCATTCAAACTGTTACTTCCAAGAGAAAAATAAACTTGGTAATACAATAACTCTAACATACATGCAAATTAAGTGACTACAATAATAAGTCCAGAAAAGAGAATTAAAAATATAAGACAAAAGCAGCAATTATGAAATGAATTAGACAATTGAAACATAATCCAAACAAATAGAACATAAGGTATTCAATAACACAAAATGTAACACCTAGAAGTTGGAAATATAAAAGGTAATTCCATTTTGCGATCCAATCAGTCAAGCCATTAAGTTCCATATCACTTGCTTTGACCATCTAGAGAATTTTGCGAAATATAGTTAAAGCAATGAATTCTTCATTCAAGATTTGTACTCACCCGCCAGTTGTTGCAGTAGCAGGTTGACCAGTAACATCATTCTTCTTGATATCAGCTAACACAGCATCAATATTGTCATCCTCAAATGCAAAATAAACAGGATACTGCAACAAGATGCAGCACCATAAAAGTTACATCTCTCACAAAATGACACGAGTGTACATGGTTTATAAAGGAGGGGGGGAACAAAAAAATAACTGAAGGGGACATACTTCCTCACATTACTATGTCATGTCACACATACTAAAGAAAAAAATAGTTCGAAATCTTTTCACTTAAGAGAAATGGGAAAAACATTGATTAATGGAAGAACAATTAAATTCAAAGATGTGGGCCTTTTATTTTCTCTCACACATAAAAAATAATAATAAGAAGAAGAAGAAGAATAAATTACACTAACACCCTAGTATTAAAAAAATTACATTTTCACACATTTTACATTACATGTGCATCGCATTAAATTCTAGAAACACTCCCCTTAGACTCACTGATAAGGGAGGCCATTATAAAGGTAAAAAAGGCAGAAGGAGCAAATGTAATTTGAAAAAATCTACGAGGTTGTCATTGTAATTTACTTTTAAATCTACGAGGGTCTCCCTAGACTTAACCCCAGGTGCTGAGGTTTACCCAACTCGGACTTATCCTGAAGCTGTCAGCCGCACACCACATAACATCATGGGCCTCCTCTTAATGCCGATTAGGACCAGGACGGCATACTAATGATTGACGGCACACTAATGATTGACAGAGTAAAAATATTTTGCACTAGGTGTATGAAGATTAAACTCAATAAATAAACCATCTGCTACAAGTGAATGTTAAAGTTATATGGAACACCACTGTATGCATGTGATGATATTTGAAACCCAAACAAGTTTAACATGCACATTATGAGGCTATCCAAAGTCTTTAATCATCGTCACATTGGTGGAACTCTTACAAAGCCAATTGCCTTTTTCATCAAACAAACCACCGAATGACAGAAACAATAAATTTATTTATAAGTGATTGAAGGATAATACAGCTTAATTGGTTAATCACTGCATAAAACACTATAAAGATATAAATTAACTTGAGAACATAGTAGTAGCTGAATAAAATCACAAAATCACCAACAACTACGTGAAAAAAGAATTCACAATTCACAAACAAATTAGTTAACTGTCGCTTCCTCATTTCCAGTTGGCAAATATTTTATTTTCTACAAAATTCCAGAAGAAAAAAGACAAGAAAAAGTCTACAAAAAGGAAAAGCTGTTTGGAATTTACTTACCGGTAAGTTGGCGTGTATGAGTATTTGTTCAAGTTCCACCAGTACATTCTTCAGTGGCCCATCACGATGGTTATTTCCCATACCATCTTTGCTTTCAAAACTGAACATCCGGGGAAGCAAAAATATTAAACCCCCAAGAGGCTTGCTTTCTGAAATATATTCTGCCATATTGCAGTCACAAGATTTTGATCTTGTTAAATAACAAGTGAGACAAAATGGCATTCTTCAAATAAAGATCTCAATATAAATTACAAGGACAAGAAATGTTAAGCATTCAACTAGAAAAAATAAAACAGATCAAGTTATTAACGAAATGGATAACATCAGGGCAAACACAGCAATAACTAATCAATTTTATAAAAACAATAAACATATAACTTTTCTTGCTTAACTAGAGAACAAGAGCTTCTCCATATCTAAACCTACAACATATAAGCTACTACGGATGCCTTTGGAAGAGCTTATTTACAGCTTGTTTGGGCTTATCTTACGACAGAATCACTAGAGTAAGTGTTTCAATACAAAATAGTTTATGATATGTTTGTAAGCTGATTTTTAGCTCATTTCCACAACTCTTCAGGATAGTTTATGAAAATAGCTATACATAAATGATTGCACATTAAAAACACTCATTTAGCAAGTGCTTAATTAATTCGTTTACCCAAACGCACCCTAGGACATTTTCACAGGTATGCATGTCTACTTCCAACCAGACTACTAAGCCTAACATCTTAACCAATTTAAAGTGACACTGAAATAACACTTCTGCCACTTCTCAAACACCGTTCCTAACTTCCGCAACTCCGAATTACGTCATGCGCAACAATTAAGTCTGAGCAGAATCAACCGAAAATAAATAATAATAAAACCTAAAATTACAATTTGAAAAAAGGAAAAATAAAACAGAGAGAAGAAGAACCTTGAACAAAAGACATGTTAAGTTCGCGAAGAGGTATGAGGAGGACGGTGCGAGAGAGATCAGCGTGCGGAGAGAAGTGGAGTGAGGCGGCGTGATGATTGAGGCTGGCAAGTCGAGATCCGAAGGGAACGCCGGACATGTCGTACTGGATGAGGCGGTAGACGTCGACGACGGTGGCACCGTCGCAGAGGTCGACGCAGGCGACGAGAATGAAGACGAGCGCGATGAGGGAGTCGAACAGCATTTCACGCTCGCGAGGTTTGCGAGGCGCCATAGCCATGGAGCAAAGTGAGATCAGATCTGCGAGCTAGGGTTTCCAAATTCGCGATCGACAAGTGGATAGAAGAAGACGATTTGGATCTACGCTTAAATATGTCTGTTTGTATCGATCAATATAATATTAATAATTATTTAGTTTTGATTTGATTTGAGCAGAAGGTAGCTACAATACAAAATGATGCAAGAGAAAGCGATGCTGATGAAGATGGGAGAAACCAGGTCACTTACGCTGAAATCATTAGAAGCATAGCACGGTAGCACACTGTACTATAGCAGCAGTAGTAGTAGTAGCAATGACTAAGTGGTTTTTCTTTTTCTTTTTCTTTTTAACATTTTAATTCTTCTTTTTCTTTCAGGTGAGTCTCGGGAAAAAATTATTAGTCCAACAATCATATTTTTCACTTGATTTTTAAATTCCAGTTCATAATTTTTATCTTTAACTTTTCAAAAAATTTAAAATATAATTTTTATTCTAATTCTCAAATTGATATGTATTTTATTTATTTTTTCAACCAAACTCTAATCATATTCATTCAAGATATCAAAAAATAATTTAACTAAATAAAATGAAATAAGATACGTATATGCAAAATTAAAAATTAGAAAATACTAGGTTATAGGTTAAAATTATAAAAATAGGATTTTAAAATGCGCAAAAATTTAAATAAGCGTAAAATTAGAATTAATATTTTTTAAAATTTGGGTAATCTTAGTAGGTGGCAACATGGCTTCTTTTGGCATGTGAAAAATGGTGCGGAGACTTGTTGTCATGGTTAGATATACTCATAGCTCCAATTTGTCAGTTTTTTTATAATTTTATTTTTATTTTAATATATATATTTTTAAACTCTATCTAATTATAAAATATTTAATTGAGTAACTGATTTCTCTCATTAAATAAATTCAAAAATCAGATTAAATTAATTATTTACAATTAATAATTAGAGTTTAGTTTGTAATTAATTAAATTACAATATTACTATATATATGTATATACACAAAATTTAATTTTTTAAATTATTTTTTAATTTAATTTTTTAAATTATTTTTTAATTTAATTTTTTAAATTATTTTTTAATTTAAATTTTAACTGAAAGAATAAGTTGACAAATCCATGTTAAAGTGAAAATACCAACCTAATTTGTAAAATTGTGGCGAGCTTATAAATTAATTAAACCTAATCTATTTTATCATCCTAATCTCTCGATAAGGAGATGAAATTTTTAATTAAAATTTATTTTTATTAGTAATTAAGTTTCATTTAAGTAATATATTTGTTAAGCTAGTGAATAAAATATGTTTCAATATTGTTTTTGAGTTTTAAATATGAGTTGAAAAAATATATACCAATTGACAGGGAGGATGAATAGTTAAGTGAAACACTTCATATTTTTAAAATAAAAATAATGAAGAGTTTTTATAAAATGTTAAATAATTTAGCTATGAGAATTTATGTATCTCAGAAGTTTGTACCAAGCTTGTCCCTCCCTAAATTGACACCATCGACGTTATCTACAAGAGAGCGTGGTGGGTTTGAAGAAGAATATTTATAGTAAATAGTACGAGAATGACATGGGTGTGAGTTTTGAAGGTTAATGAGTGTTTCTTCCTACAAATACTGCATCTAATTTGTTTTCATTTAACTCTTTCCAGAAACACACTCTGAAAAGTTATTTTGAAAAATACAGAAATATATTATGTACGTTTTGAAAATTTTATCTACGTTTTCCAAAATACATTTTATAAATTCTGAAAAATATGTTTTGGAAAAAGATAATTTGAAAGTCATTAAAAAAAATATAAAATAGTATTTTTTTAAAATTGATGGGGTGCTAGAAGAATTTTAAGGGAAAAAGACCCTACCATTTGATAACATAATTTACACTGTAAACACTAAAGAACCTTGGAAAGTTGGGTCTTCATACGTCTCCATGTCCAAAATAAATTACAATTTAAAAATATACTATAAATTATATAATTCAAAATACATTATAAATTACATTTCAAAATTATTTCAAATAATATGTTTTTTAATTTTTCTTTTTAAATTATAAAATCTAAAATACTTTTTAAAGAAATATCGGTTACAGAAATTGTCTAAAATTAAATAGTTGGATTTTGCTGCATAATACTATAAAACTACACTTCTTTATATGCTTTTTCTTTTATTTTTCATTTTTTTATTTTGATTTAGTATAAATGAAATAACACTTTACACAATACAAGGCTGTGCTAGTAGATTGTAATTGTACAAAAACTTTGCTAAAGTTAGCATCAAAAGTTTAAATAACGAAATCGTTAATTTTTCGTTAATATCGTTTGCTAGAGGGTTAACTTCTTACAAAAGTAAAAGAGAATGAAAAAAAAAAATTAAGCATTATTTATTTTTACTCTTTTTTTAGAAAAGTGGATATATGACATGAAGTTGGAGATATGTATAATTTAAAGTAAACGTGTATTGGATAGTTGAGTAACATATTTTAGATCGAGTGAGTTTAATTATGGGTGAAATTATGTTAACCTATTATTTGAAAAGTCATTAACAGCACAAGATAGTTTCATGGGCTACTTCCTTCTTTAAGATATACAAAATTTAAAATTATAAACTTCATGCAATAAATAATAAATCGATCACTCTAAACCAAAAATTATCAAAATACATTGTCATCTATAATATAAAATAACAATAAAATATGGTGCTTCTTTTATGGTTACAAATAAGTGTCATAAATTAAAAATAAAACCCAAGGGATATATAATATTAAATTTACAATTGACATTAACATTTGTGATTTACCTAAAAAATATAAACTAGGCAAACCAGTAAACGTTTGGATTGGACAAAATAATATTATAAAAATTTTAAGTCAAACTCAAATTTCTAGTTCATAAAATAAGGTTTTCATATACTATGAAATATCTTTATTATTAGTTGATGTCCAACAATAATAAACAATAAAAAAAAGGGAAAAGGGGAAAAGAATAATTGCATAAGAGAAGAGTTATAGTATGGATATTAGAGAATGGTTGAGTTATGGATTTGCATTGATTACTAACTCTAATGAGTTGGTAGTTATCAATAATTGAAACTTGATGTGAAAAGTAGTAGATGCAAGATGTTTATTACTATATCAAAGATCAATGATTAAGGATGTTCCTTCCATTCTTTTAGACTGTTTAGTGTGACAAGACAACATCATATGATATGATGAATAAAAGTGCATGTAATATTTTAAGAACACTTGATCTCTTAAATGGAATTAAATTAGCTTATAACTTTCAACAGTCAACAAATGTTGGTTTCAAAGACATGATATTAATACACTCTTTATTATTTACTGTGATAAAATAGCATCGTTCTAAATTCAACATAAGATGAATGTAGTGAAGGGTTGTAACCTGTGATCAGTGCTCAGCTATGGGTGCAGCTAAGCATTTCAAATGTTCCAAGATATAGTGAGTACTGAGTCAGGTACTCTGCTAAGTGCTGAGCATAGGAAAATACTTCAATTGTTTGATCCATCTTCACTTTCTGGAAATACCAACAGCAAGCCTTCGTTGTCTCTATAAACTTGCACCAGAGCAGCAGCCTTGTAGACAAACATTCCGAACATGGCTGGCACAAGCTAGGGTGAACAAGAGACAAGTATAAATAAATGACCAATGAATTTGATGAAAGTTTAATAGTAAGACTATGATTATTGGATAAACCACTCTATAAATACAAATAGAGGGAAAAAAAGATAAAATGAATTGAGCTTTCTTATAAGCTTATATCAAGTTATGTACTTGAGTTTTTAGAAAAATTAAATGAGATAACTTTTATAAAAGTTAAGTGTACAAGTTTATTTTAGCTTATATGAGAAGTTCAATTCATTTTACTTTCTTTTTTCTTCTTCTATAAGTGTTTATGCTGAAATTTATTCAAATGGAAAATGCTTAGTGGCTGAAGAAACATTTTTTGATACACATGCTGCCAAGGATTACCTGGAAATCAAAAAAGTCATTGGCAAAATGTTGATGAAACAGGGCCCAAAGTCCATATATTGTTGCTGGAATAACAAGCCTGGGAGAGGAAAGTGATATACTGATACCCTTGATTGACCTCTCCAAGAAATCTTCAAGGTCCTCACTTCTTATACCAATTCTGGTTAAGAAATATTTTTTTGCCCAAAACAAGGGATAAGAAAATGTCAACAACAGAGAATGTTAACTGGCACAATTACATCAAACTCAAAGCACAAGTTTTCATGTGTACTTCTTAGACTTCTTTTTCTTGAATATTTGAGGAACATTTTCCCTGGATATGTTGTCTGCATGTTGATACAAGAGTTGAAGGTACAAGCAACTGCATTGAAATGATATATCAGTTAAGTATAATAATAAGGAATGATAAGAACAGTTACATCTTCTTTTTTCTCTCCCACAAAGAGAAACAGTGATGAATAAATATCAACTAAGGCTCTAAGGTTATCTCCAATGCAAGAATCATACTATGAGATCTTATTTTACTTTATGTGGGTCATACCATGTCACATCATTTTTAAGATATTTTGCAAGTTTTGCTCCAATGCAAGAGTTTTATAGTACTCACTTTTATAATTTTTTGTTTACACTTCAATGCAAGTACAACCTTTATAAGATGAAAATATTTTTTTATTACCATGATCCAGGGTCTTAAATTTAAGACTCTTTCATGCCACATTAACATGCTCCAATGAAGGTTTCTTATAAGACTCAATTCTTAAACTTAAGACCTTATGCTCTAATAGTCTCACTAGAGTATCTTAAAGCATTAACAATTACTTCAATGAGACATAACCAATATGATAAAAGGCAATAACAAACCTGAAAAGTACACCGATCACATAACTTATAGCAGCCTACAAATTTAAGAGACAGGCACACATCAGTGAAGGAAATAATTAGAAACTTACACCTTGGGATAGTGTTTGAAGTTAAATCATTATGGTATAAGACACTGACATCCATCTAAAATTAGACTTGTCATGAAGAAAGAGAACAAAATTCAATGGTAAGAAGCACAAAAATGATCTGGTAATTACAATAGAAAATTGATGAGACTTTTTTTTGAGACAGCATGCAAATTAAAGTTTACCTGTACTGAAAAAATTACCAAGCAATATCCACTACATGCGAATCCAATACCCACAGATAGAAGTAGTAATTCCCTCTTGAGCTACAATTAAGAATAAAATTGAAAGAATAAGAAGCTTACACAACATCAGAACTTCTAATTGATCAAAACCTACAGCCTTGAGGTAAGAAAACACTGATGTCACTAACTTGAGCTAAAAAAGAACAATATCAAGGTCAAGAGAGGTATTGTACAGATTCATATTCGAGCATGTTCAGTTTCTTGCGCCTCGCGCTGCTGTCCTGCAAACTCTGTTGATATATGAAGTGAAGCATCCAACATTATTGGATGACTGAGTTATTATTTATTTACCCGAGAGAAGGTGAATTTGAAAAACATTTGAAAGAATAAAATGAGTTGCAACATATCAATTTCATAGTTCATATACAGTTTCCCACTTCCTGTCAATGGGATGTAAATGAAAAACTACTCCAAAGCATACCTTAGCAGTCACCTTCTTGTTTATTGGTGGAGAATTATCACCTGTTAACCACTCTTGGGTTCTTGTAAGTTTCAAAAAACCACCATCATTGTCAGTTTCTGTGATCTACAAATATTAGAAAAAGCAGACCAAATTGAATTACGTGACCAATGAATCAACATACAAAATTTGCAATGGATCAGTACAAGGCAAAAACCAGCCAAAACTGATACAATTGATCAAATGTATTAAATTGGATCGGATGATTTGAAATTAGAAACGAAGAGTCTACTGCACCTGCACTGTTTGTTGAGAAGTGTCATCAGTGAGTATGTTAATATCATTATCAGCAGAGTTTCTGAAATTTCTTCTCCATAATAAGTCAGAAGTTCTTGATATAAAATCGCCATTTAATTCTCTCTCCTTAAAAAATATTTGCAGGACATCCTCATCGGCACCACTCACTAAAAATATAAGTTTCAACCAATTAGATTTCAAAGAAACAAGGTCTACAGGTGACAAGAAAAAAGGATAAATTCCAAGATTAAATATTAATTGTACTGGGGCTAAAAGGATAGAAATAAACATGTATTTTTAATAAATATAGTAGCTACAAGGATGAGATATCTGCCAATGAATAATTAAGCCGCGACTGATTAGCAGTTTTTTTGTCCCATGTTCCCTCATGCAAGAGCCTTTTAGGTCTTCAGGAGTAGGCAATGCTTATACTTAGCTCTTGTCTTCAAATTTAATTTTTATTTACACCCTTTCATGAAAGGGCTCTATTTTTGGCTTGAGGATAGAACATTGTGTCAATTCTTATGCTTAGCTACCATGTACTGAAATTCAACGGATAACTAGGATTGAAGTCTTGCTTACTTTATCAAAGGAACTCCGATAGATACCATATCAATGACCAATTCTCCAAACAGCTTAAGCTATTAGGTTTTAAATCGCATGAATTGTTTTTAATATATCTAACAGAACATCAATGGAAAGAAGGACATAGATTTATAAAGTAAGTTGTGAAAAGAACATCCAACCACAATAGCTTTTTAATTAAGAGCTGGGGAGAAAATTTGCAAGTGTAATATAAATCTACAATATAACACATGTTTTAATAGAATAATAGTCAAAATGAATAACAATATTAAACATAAGAAAGGAAGCCATTAAATTCCCCCACAAATAACTGAAACAATTGTTTCACAACAGTCGTTTACTTGATTTGATGCACCCTCAAATTGAATGTATCAACAAACTACAAGTTCAAGAAAACTACACTTCAAATTTCTCTTCTTTCTAACGGTCCAACCTCATTCTCCTGCTATCCAAACTCCAAAAAGATACATTTACTTACATGAGATAATGTTTTCAGTCAATCTTAAACCTAGCTATCATGCAATGTAACAAAAAAAATGGATTTTTTTTAAATGATCCAACCACGGTAATATATTTTCTAAGTTTTCCCAGACAAAATATTCAATGAGGAGCTAGCAAGTCAGAATTATTATTTTTAAAAACCAAATGTTCTTAATAGCAAAGATTAGAGTGTCTTCAATTAATCTTTACAATCCAGAATCTAAGTTAACAAACTGTAATACAGAGTATCTCCAAATTAAAACTCAAGATGGTGTTTCTCCAGCAGAGGGAAACACTGTTCAGAGTTCAGACAAATGATATGTGTATACAAGTACTTACAACCATGAGAATTGTGGCAGTGCACAGTTTCCATTCTGAGTTTGAAACAGCATGTCCAATTGCCTATTACCCATTTCCCCAAACCCCTTATCCTCTCAAAAGATGCTAACTTTCTCAGCAAAGGATAAAAAGAAGTAATGAAACAAGTCCAATCGGGACCCAAGAAACAGAGTGGCTAACCTGAAGGAGGACCAGCTCTTACAGTTAGCACTGAAACCAGGGGAGTGGTTGTGGAAGAAGCATATGGGAAACGAGAAAATGCAGAGACTTTTGGGAACTGAAGGCTGTAACAAGTGGGGGGTAATGTAATCTTCGAAAGGGTCTCCATGGCCTAGATGGAATGGAACCCCCACAATCTGAACCACCTTACCCGCAACAGCACCACCTTTGAAAAAATAGATTCTAACAAAAGTGTACCAAATTTTAATCATTATTATAATTTTGGACTCTGATTTTTATGTATATTGGCTTTGGTTCTTGTTTTTCCACTCCTTCGATTGTAAACCAAGGATTCAGTGAATATAAATTGACAGATTATGTGAGATAAAAATTTGATAATTTTCAATTATTGCAATTGGTTTGGAAAGTAAAATTTCATTTTTTTTCCTCTAAATTTAATGCAGTATGTTATTATAAGAGTAAGTTATTCTTTAGAAATGTTAATCTTTCATAGGTTGAATCATGGTAATTTCTAATTTAAATAATTAGCTTATGATTAACATTATTATTTTTATGCTTTTAATTTTTAATATGTTAATTATTAAACATCTTTTTCAAAGTAATAACTATTGTCCCTTGTGTTTCAATTCAATTTCACCCCCTGCTTTCGAGTTGCTATGCAAATTGTAATTTTTATTTTATTTTAAGTTCAAATTCTATGTTTAAGTTTTAACAGATTTTTTCAAGGAATCTAATTTTAAAAAAAAATGGGCATTCCAAGTTAGAATTTATTCTGATTTTGTCGAGGTTCCAGTTTTACTTTTTTGCAGTATTTCTCGTGCTGTATTCAGAAATAGTACGTGAAACTAACTAGTTGTACTGTGCACCAATTTTGCTGTTGGTGATGCCAATTCTGGCCAATACCTAAATGTTTTGAGGCGATTACTTCTTGCACCATACCGTATAAGCACCCAATTTTAGTATGAATAGAGAAAAAACCTTTAAATAAAATGGAATACATATAAAAATACACTCTAGACTTCCTTTTTCAGAATTTTTTGTATTAGAAATTTTCTTATCTAGAATGAGATTTTGATTTTGTTTCTGAAATTTTATTTTCATAACACAATAATCTCTTCCAAAAAAAATTTTAAAATGTATTATTTTTAATTTTAGATTTTTATTTCTGGAATGAAGGACAATTTTTTGAAATTTAAAACTATGTAAAGTGCATGTTGAAAAAGGTTGGGTGTAGGAAGAATTTGCCATGTTGATGGATTTTGAAAGAATATGAGCTGCTTCTTCCTGCCCCCGCATGACTTATTCTGACACCCATACTAAATGGAATTTACTATTATATCCTTCGGAAAATAATTTAAAAAAACTCTAAACATTTTACCATTACTTTACCCTTTGCTCTCTATCTCTCTCCTCTCTTCTATCACCTCACGACACCTCCCTCCACGGCTTTTGTATTCCGACACACTTTCTGTAGCAAAATTGGCTTTAAAACGAACAAAAATTGGTTTTCTAAGGCGAGAGTAATCACTGTCCGTAAGGACTTATTCGCGATATATTGCGCAAGTCCTCTCAGGATACAACAGGAACTTCTTGGTAATTTCCGATGATCAGAACTAGCAAGGTACTTTCTAGGAGTAAAACACAATAAACCCATATCTATTATAATGGAATGTTATAATTTAAAAAGAAAGAAAAGAGAAGAGGAAGAAGAATGCACGGTGGTGAGTGTTGTGAGGAAGAAGAAGAGAAGGATGTGCAGAGTAAGCCAGTGTGTTTGAGCATTCTCGTGCCTCTTATTTATAGGCAAGGAGAGAAGCTCAAAACCCACGAAAAAGGGGATATGGAGAATTTTGTTCCGGCAGTTCGGAGGTGACGCCGGAGACGCGCCGGAAATGGTGGAAGGCCACCACAACAGAAGGAAACGTTCCAAAAAACACTTTCAAACTCAAAGGCACGAACTTGAAACAAAAAGCGAGTGGAGAAACAGATCGCAGGAAAAAATGGAGGAGATCCCGCGGTGTATGTCAATCTGCAACGACTCTGAATGTGCACTGCAACGGTTCACTTTCTTCTTCAATATATATATAACGCATATTGTGCTCTGCAAGTGTTCACTTTCTTCTTCATATGTAACACATATTTACAACACCTCATCTACAGTTCTTGCATTTTTGTGGTGATTTTTCTCAAGTTTTTAAAGCGTTTCATTCTTTGCTTGCGATTATGTGGTTGTAGAGGTGAATTTTTGCATTTTTTTAGTATTTTGTTGCAAAGTTTAATGTTATTTGGTTCCTATTTTTTGCATTTAGAACTACAAATTATGTAAATCAAGAGCATTTTTTTAAAAAAACATCTATCGACATAATTTAAAATTAATTTAAAAATTAAATAATACTTAATTCATTTGATAATTAAAAAATAATTTTTAAATTGAATAATCCATGACTCATTTGATAATTCAAAAGTAGCTATTAGATTAAATAATTCATAACTCTGATTGTGTAATCCATAACTCATACTTTAAAATATTATCGATATTATAAGTTATCGTTACCATTGGCGACTGCATGTTTCAGATAATATTAGGAAATGGCCAGGTTTAGAACAAATGGGATATGGCCAGGTCTAGAACAAATGGGATCGCGTAGTATTATCCGAAATGGCTAATAATAGGACTTCCATCATGTGAGTTTGTGTGTTAGGTATGCAAGATATTTTCAGCCTGCAACGTGAGATAAAGCAACAAAAGCTTAAATGATAAGGTAATGGTGTCTACACTCTCCCTCTTCTTCCTTCAGGTCGTCATGGAGACTTTAATATTTTCATCTAAAGTGCTGTTTATGTTGTTTAGTGGAATTCACGGATATCACCAAAAAAGTCTTAAAAAGAAAGTCTCAAAATGTGATTCGAATCCCTCTGTCCCTCTTTAATCAAACTAAAAGCAAATCAAAACTAGTTACATTAACATGAATTTGTGTTCACTAGTATATCATAGTACGGTCTAAACCAGTTTTCAGAGTTACCATACTATCCCTGTGTTACTGATTCTAAGTTGTAATATTATAAACTAGTTTTGAAAGCTGCCAAGTACCCCATCAACAAAATTCAACCATCTAATTATAAATATACAAGATCAAATGATTAAAAGCTGTGATAATAAATTTGGCATTAATGTGTGGATGTCGGAGCCTGAGTAATTTTGATCCACTCGATACACAATTCGTTTTTGTACTGGTAGTCTCCGAATTCTTCAAAGTTCTTTTTCTTCTACGCGCATGTTCCGCCAGTTGGTGGGATACCTGCGATTGCACTCCGACGCTTAAGTCAGTGCTAGTGATTGGTCTATTCTCTTAGGATCTGAAAAACGTACATTCCCCCCCCCCCCTTCATAAGTCTTATTTATAGGTTGACTTGGGTCTCTTCCCGCGTGGGCTAGATAATCAATTCACTAAGACGTGTGTAGTGGTCTCCAGGTCGTGTGTAGTGGCTTCCTGATATCACGGGAGTGTCTTTTGCAGTGTGCCCTTGATTCATTCAAAGTTAGTTGTAACTGCTTTCTTGTCACGTATTTATCATGTTATATTATTAATTCATATCTTCGGTTGTTCGGAGTCCGACTGATACAAGTATCATATTTAAAAAAGAGTAATCTATGCAGCTTACATATAACACAACAGACCTAAATATCACGTTTAATAGACAGGGAAAAGAGGGATGATACTAATGGTGATCACCTCCGCAATGGTGGTACATAAGCAGAAATTGGAGTTGCGCAACATGTTACTTTGGCAGGTACTACCAGCAGATTGAACATGTTACTTTGGCAGGTATGACCATAAACTTGAGACCTTCTATATCACATCAAAGCACTAACAGAAAATGCAATCTACAATTATCGAATTGCGAATTGCCAAACAAACTTTTGAATTCTGATCATAATTAGATTCAAAGATTATGAAAAGGAGCCTTCAAATAAATCACATAGAGCTGACCATATAAGTGTAGTTAAATAGGCTTTAAAACGAACAAAAAATGGTTTCCTGAGGCATGAGTAATCATTGTCCGTAAGGACTTATCCGCAGTGTATTGTGCAAGTCCCCCAGAATACAACAGAAACTTTCCGGATATTTCTGAGGATCAGAACTAGCAAGTTACTCTTTAAAAGAGTAATACCCAATGGAACCCAAGGTTTTATAATATTAAAATAATCTAATAAAGATGAGAGAGAAAACTAAAAATTAAAGGTGATAGGAAGAGGAGTTTCAGGTGGTGTTGGGTGAAGAAGATGAGTGAGAGTTGTGTCTTTTGAGGCAAAGGGTTGCGGCTTTTATAAATGAAGAAAGTAACCGCATCCCACTACATGAGCAACTCTGCTTCCATGGTCAAGGCGGTTCCGAGCATTTTGCGGAGAGAAAGACTACGTCTTCCCGGAGAGTGCGGAGCAGATTGGATCTATTGAGAGCACACACGTTCTGAAAGACCCATTCAAGGTAGGAACCGTTACTGGAGGTCCCCTTAGGTTGCGGAACGTTGGGACTCTATCCCACGTTCAACCTTTGAGAAACGAGGGTTCCGAGCGTTGGTCCTCTACGAACGAGGGTATCGGAGGTTTGTTCGCTCACTCAGATTTCCGTTTCTGCACATGCTCTGTTTCTAGGTTTTCTGTTTTGCAATATTATAGAATCTGTTTTACAAAAAGAGATTTTGTTTTACAACAATCCCCCACATATTGCAAAAGATAAAGAGAAAAAGAAAATAAATTTCTGGGTTCATCTAAGATGTAATGCATCAGATCTGGTATAGCAAGCTATATGAACCAGTCTTAGATTGATGAACGTAACACATAGTGTAGTTGGTATAGCGAGCTATATGAACCAAGACACTTAGTATGTGTTAGAGGTTTATCAGTCACAATACACCCCCACATTACTTGTTGTTATCACTGTGTTGCGCTACTAGGCCTTGCGCGTGCCCGGTATTCATGAGTGTTATAGAGATCTTGCCAAGATCTCATGCAAGTGGCCCCACTTGACACTCATATAGGTGATTTCGTCAAGTGTATGCTGCAAATTATACACCACCCATAAGGGATATGAAAATCATTAAAACTTTGTAAATCGTTAAAACTCTTTTACCTCTGAATTTTAACCACAAAGTTTATCCTCTCGATATGCAGTATCTAACACTTTCACACACACCATAGGAATGGACAAAATTGATTTTAAATCAATATCAGTGCTAGCAGAACTAATAAGTTACTTGTTTTTACCCATATGAACCTTATTCATGGGATCTCCAATCACAAAGGTTGGGTTTCCATCACTTGTTTGTTTGCAAGTGGCTTAAGTCCCATTTTCCTCGATGTTTCTAAAATCATTTTTCTCCCTAGGGGTTTTGTCAGAGGATCTGCCAGATTCCGTTCTGACTTGACATAGTCAATAGAAATTGTTCCACTCTTTAACAACTGTTTCACCAAATTATGTCTCAATTGTATATGTCTATTCTTTCCATTGCAGCTTTTATTTTTAGCTATAGCTATTGCCGATTGGCAATCACAATGCATTGATACAGATGGGGTTGGTTTCATTCCTAAAGGAATGTTTGCTAAGAAGTTTTTCAACCACTCAGCTTCACTACCAGCCATTTCTAGAGTAACAAACTCAAATTCCATTGTTGATCTTGCAATAATAGTTTGCCTGGCTGATCTCCATGTAACTGCACCACCCCCAAGTGTAAATACATAACCACTAGTGGATTTTGTCTCATCTGAATCAGAGATCCAGTTAGCATCACTGTACCCTTCTAACACAGCGGGAAATCCACTATATTCAATGGCATAATCCATTGTACCTCTCAAGTATTTCATGAGTCTCGCAAGTGCTTCCCAATGATCCTGACTAGGACATTGAGTGTATCTACTCAATCTACCTACTGCATAAGCAATATCTGGTCTAGAAAAGCTCATTAAATGCAATAAGCTCCCAATTATCTGGGCATACTTAGTTTGAGAAATAGATTCTCCTCTGTTCTTCTTTAATTTAGAGTTAGCATCATAAGGGGTACTCACTGACTTAAAGTCATAGTAACCAAACTTCTTTAGAAGTTTCTCAGTGTATTTTTCTTGGGATAGTAATATACTATCTCCCTTCCTTATGATTTTAACTCCTAGAATCACACTTGCTTCACCCATGTCTTTCATCTCAAACTTAGATCCAAGAAACAATTTTGTTTTAAAAACTATATCATTGCATGTACCAAAAATTAGCATGTTATCCACATACAAACATATAATGACATATTCACCATTTTTCAGATCTAGAATACACACATTTATCAGCATCATTGGTAGAAAAACCTTCACAAAGTAAAACATTATCAAGTTTTTCATGCCATTGTTTTGGTGCTTGTTTCAAACCATACAAAGATTTTAAAAGTTTGCATACTTTTTCCTTTTGACCTGAGACTACACAACCTTCAGGTTGAGTCATATAAATTTCCTCTTCTAATTCACCATTCAAAAAAGTTGTTTTAACATCCATTTGGTGAATTACTAACTTATGGATAGATGTTAAGGCTAGCAATACACAGATAGAGGAAATCCTAGTAACAGGTGCAAAAGTATCAAAGTAATCTATGTTATGTTTTTGAGTAAACCCTTTAGCTACTAATCTTGCTTTATATTTCTCTATGGATCCATCAGGATGGTACTTCTTCTTAAAGATCCACTTACAACCAATGGGTTTTGCTCCTTTAGGCGGATCTACTAAGGTCCACGTATTATTTTTCTTTATTGAATCAAGCTCAGTTTTAATGGCCTTATCCCAATGTTTAGCATCAGGAGCACTAGTAGCTTCTACAAAACTTATTGGATCATTCTCAACTAGATAAGTATAAAAGTCATCTCCAAAAGATGTTTCCTTTCTCTGTCTTTTACTTCTTCTAACATCCTCACTCAAGGTATCACTAACACTATCTATAGGTTGTTCAGATGTACCACTACTCTTTAGCGGAAAGATGTGTTCAAAGAACTTAGCGTTTTTTGTCTTTACTATAGTGTAGCGTTCAATTATATCACTATTAAGAACTAGAAACCTATAGGTAGCACTATGTTCTGCATATCCTAAGAACATACAATCAGATGTTTTAGAGCCTATTTTCCTTTTCTTAGGATAAGGTAACATCACTTTAGCTAAACTCCCCCACACTCTTAGGTATTTCAGATTAGGTTGATAACCTTTCCACAACTCATAGGGTGTTTTACCAATTTTCCTATGTGGTATCCTATTTTGTTAAAAACACGCAGTAAGCAAAGATTCACCCCATAAATTATCAGGAGCATTAGAACTAATAAGCATGGCATTCATCATTTCTTTAAGAGTCCTATTTTCCCTTTCAGCTACTCCATTAGACTCAGGTGAATATGGTGGGGTTACTTCATGAATAATACCTTCTTTTACACAATAGTCATTAAATAAAACATAGTCACCACCTCTATCTGATCTAATTCTCTTAATTTTCTTATTAAGTTGATTTTCTACTTCCGCTTTATAAGTTAAAAATATGTCAAAAGCTTCATCCTTATGTTTAATTAAATACACTTTGGTGTATCTAAAAAAATCATCTATAAAGGTTACAAAATGATTTTTACCACCTCTAGACATGGTTTGTTTTAAATCAGCAAGGTCGGTATGAATTAAACCAAGAATTTCAGTTTGACGTTCTATAGAGTGACATGTTTTCTTCGTTATTTTAGATTCTACGCATACATCACATTTACTACTTTGTTTGTCATGCATGTTGATTAATCCTAGTCGTTGCAATTTTATAACATACGAAGAATTCACATGTCCTAATCTAGCATGCCATATATCATACAAGTCAACAATATAAGCAGAAGATTTAGATTCATTCATAATTTCAGAAATGTTTAATACAAAAAGGCCTTGATCACAATATCCCTTTCCCACAAAAACATTGTTTTTTGTCATAACAATCTTGTCATATTCAAATGACACTTTAACCCCAACTTTGCTTAGTAATGCCACAGAGACCAAATTAACTCTAATTGATGGCACATGTAGCACATCATTCAAAGCTAGAGTTTTACCAGATGTGAGCTTCAGAAGAACTTTTCCTTTTCCTAGGACAGGAGTTGTCCTGGAGTCACCGAGATATACTTGTTCTTCTCCATCCCCCACACTTGTGTAGGAGGTGAACACATTTCTGTTTACACAGATGTGTCTGGTAGCCCCAGAGTCTACCACCCATTTGCTCACATTTGTCACAAGGTTTACTTGTGAAACGACTGCCACAATAGTATCTTCCCCTTCGGCTAGATTTTCCTTTGGAGGATAGTCGTTTTTAGCCTTATGTCTGCACTGAGGTGCATGATGGCCTGGCTTTCCACAGACAAAGCAATTACCTTTTTTCTTGAAAGTGGGGTTAGTTCCACTGGGACGAGAGAATTTGTTATTAGGTTTCTTTTTGTGATCAAATTTTTTTCTCGTACCTTTTTGGAGCTGGTTTGTCTTCTATCACCACTAGTACAAAAAGGTAAATTAACGACGGTTAAAATCGACATTTAAAGACGGTTCTGGAACCGTCGTTATTACCGGCGTCGTTAAAAGGTATGGTTTTTTAACGACGGTTCCCATAACCGTCGTTAAAACGCGCGACTTATAACGACGGTTCCCACAACCATCGTTAAATGTTGCGCTTTTTTGATTTAAAAAATTGAAGGCACTTTTAAAGACGGTTCCCATAGGAACCGTCGTTATAAGTATGGCTTTTAAAGACGGAACCGTCGTTATATGTCTTGATTAAAAAAAAAATCTTTTAAAAATCTCAAATAACCTGCTTAAAAAGTTTTCAATTCCAGAAAATAAAAACATTTCAAATCATAATTTAAATATAAAAATTAAATACAACAAATTATAACATTATAAAAAAAAGTTTGGTAGTATATAAAAAAATTTGTCATTGTAATTATTTATCTATACTAGAGTGTTATACATGGTTACAAAATACTTTGACCATGTTGTTCTCACATACTCCAATGCTTCTAAATCTAGCGGGTGTTGGTCGTTGAACAATTGTGACATTTGAAATATTTTGAATTAGTGCATGAATAATAAATCTCAAATTTTAAAGTGTTTATTGTATTGAGGTATTACCTTATCCCAACCTTTCTTAATTTCAGCTTGCAAAATAGTCAACATCCACTGCATAACATAATAATCACACTCATAATTTTCAGGTTGCCTGTTGGACTGCATGTGAAAATAAATGTATTAAATGAATGAGTGAAACACATTAAATTAAGTAAACAAATATACTCTAAATACCTTAAGGTACATCCAAGTGAGTTTTTGTGCGTTTGAAGTTCTCCTCCCACACAACATATTATATCCAGAGTAAGCACTAAAATAATAAGATTTCATGTTAGAATACATAACATTATATAATATATAAGTAATAATAAATGTTAAAGGAAACTGTCGTACCTATCTATAATGTTTTTAAAATAGGCATGAGGTTTTTTATGCAAGGAGAAAAACCATGCAGCGGTATGATCTTGAACAGATATGATCAATAGTTGCCAATGACGCCTGTATAACAAATCAGTTAATTAGTTTATCTTATTTCAATAATTTATTAAAACTTATTTAATAAATAAGAACTTACTCATGGATGTACGGAGCAAAATAAATGTGTTTTCCACCATTCTTTAAGGCGGTGGTGATGTATGTTTGTGTTTCCGACTTCTTGTTTCCAATTGATTGAGTGATTTGAGGGTCTAAAAACCCATATATATTGTGTTTCCCCTCATCAAAGCATAATCCAGAAAGATACCTAAATTTCAATAAGTTAGTACTAATATATTTAATAAATCAAAAGTATAAAGATTTTAAAATTTGAACTTACATCATGCATAATTGCAGAACTGTTATGTTAATCTCTTGATCTCCGGATGCAAGGTCCAACAAATCAGACATGTGAACGTACAACGGTAGATTACTATGCCTTCCAAATACATTGGCATCCCATGGAACCTCTAAGACGGTTGTATCTAAAGCTGTAGCAACTTCCACCAATGCCGCCAAAGGATCATCAATGGAGACTATTTTCTTCTTTCCCAAAGGCAGATTTGTCTTAGGTTCCTGCTACTCATCAAAACAAAAAAATACTTAAATTAGTTAGAATGTAATATATCTGATATATAATTCTATTAGTATTAGTGCAAATATATACCATAGAGGCTATAGGTCTGACGAGATGTCTAGGCCAGACAACGAAAGTATGTAATGCCTCTGCCACAATTGTCACCTCTGATGTCGGCATAGGAACTGCAAGATCACCATAAAGGACCTTCTCCACCGTGACCTTCATGAAATTAGAAGGAAGAGGCACATTGTGTAACATTGTGACCCCTTCATAACACTTACCCAAGGCAACGAATCGGGTCAAAGAATTACACTCAACATATAGTTCGCATTGGCTAGTTGAGCCAAAGTCATCCCCTGATAGATCAACTGCCGAACAACTCCCTTTAGTGCTGACTTTCTTAATAGGAGGCGGAGGTGGTTCATCTTCTACCATAGTAGGTGGTTGCTGTGAGTGTCCTAAACCCTCCAACCGCTTTTTGAACTCCATTTCCATTCGCGCACTAAACTCCTCCATGAAGCTTTCTTTAAGCTCTTGAGTTACCTCAGCCTTTAACTGCTCACGTAGTTGTAGTAAATACTCTTGGCTAGGTTCATTGGAAAATTGTTCCTTGCTGTGTGATGGAGTTCCAAAGTATGACCGAATCCCAACCCCATATCTAGCTACACGAACACGTCCAGGGTGTTCAGGTCGTCCGAGAGCAACATTAAGAATATCATTGCGACCACATGGTTTAAAAGTCCCTTGTGTTGATTGCTCATTAAGAGAATCCTAAAACAAATGAAAAGAAATTGACAAACTTCAACACATTGAATTTAAAATAACACATTGAAAAGAAATTGTCAAACTTACAATGCGTTCAACTGTTTGTTCTGTAGACTTAGAACTCCATGTCCCTAATGTGTTTATACGGGCACCCTTCCACATCTCATGTCGGAGTGGTGGGGATGGAGGTCTTAAAGAATCTACACTATTCATTTCCTCAATGGAAGTAGAACGTGCTTTCTTCTTTTCTTCAAGCATCTTCTGCTCTAGCAACTTATAACCACCACGAGACAATAAGTGTGGGGTATCATTATGTGCCTGATTGGCTTTTGCTTTGTTCCGAACCTCCTATCATAACACTCAAAATTTAGTAATACGTTAATATAAACTATATTCAAATATAAAAGTGATACTAACCTGCCATTTTTCAGTTTGTCGAATATTGACAAACTGCTGCCAAGTTTCTTCATCAATGGATGCATATTTTGCACAAGGATTTTCTTCTTTCATTTTCCCATATATATAATCTGTTGTCAATTTTGATTTGAACTGACGAAACTTGACACCCACATCAGAAAGAACCTTCGCTTTCAAGGTTTCCACATTCGGGATGTTGTAATGCATCTACATTGTTTGAAAGAATTAGTTCATAAACAAAAACAAAGTATAAAAGAACTTTAGATTGAGCAAAGTAAAAACAGTTACATACCAGAATATCTTGCCAAATCATGTTTTTCTCGTGGTCAGTCACGTGATCCCAGGACTGAGTTAAGATAGAGATCCTTTCATGAGATAGTACTCCGAGATAACTCCTATATTTCTTTGCTTGTTGCCCAGTGGGCACACCAGTGTGGATATCAATAGACAAAGGTATTTTGTCATCTTTAGTTATCTTCTTAAACATATTCTTCAATCTTGTAGGTCCTCTACTAGATTTTGAATGGGAAACTTTATCATCTGCCATGTTCATGTTATCAAAAAAATATAATAAGCATCAAGAATATGAAATATAATGAAAATGAAATATATTGTAAAACTAAACATGAATGACATGTACATACAAATATAAATTCCTTCATCATGATCATTTCGAGTTGCATGTACAACATCAGCAACATCCTCGTACTCTTTATTGATGGTCGTTCTTGTAAGTGATTCAATCTCACAAATGTCATTGTTTGTATCTTCTGGGTCATTATGTTGTTTTTTTTCCATGTAGCACAACAGACTAGTGGTCAGACGTAGGATCTTGGATATAGAAAACTTGGGAAGCTTGATGTGCCATTATAAATGGTTCGTCATGATAACCTATCTTTCGAAAGTCAACCAAAGTCATTCCTGATTCATCAACTTTGACACCAGTCTTATTGTCAACCCACTTGCATTTGAAAACAGGTACAGTAAACTTGGTATAATTAACTTCCCAAATCTCTACTATGACACCATAATAAGGCATTGATCCCACAACAGGATTTTGATCCTTTGCAGTTGAAAACTGCATAGACTCTGCCTCCAAGGTGACTCCGCTATTTTGCACTGTACTCCTATCATCTCGAGACTTTGTGTAAAACAAACAACCATTTACTTCATAGCCAGAACAACATAAAACATCAAATTTGAGACCGTTTGCAAGCCATGTTAATGTTTCAGATGCTGATGGATCATTCATTATTTGTTGCTTAAACCATGACATGAAAGTTTTGTTATGCTCAATTAACACCCATTTTTCTGATTGTCTTGGATTTTTATATTTGACAATGTCTTTGTGTGTATCTAAGTATGGTAACACCTCATCAGTGTTATTCAAGATATACAAGTGTGCTTGCAGAACCTCTTCTCTAGATTTGCTAATGACATGTACACCTCTTGAAGATTTACTTATGAATCTACGAGAGTGCCAACCTTTTTCAGGAACTCCTATACATTTGGCTTTTGACATGTACTCGGAACAAAACTCAATAGATTCTTCTGAAATGTATCTTTCAATAATGGAAGCTTCTGGACGACATTGATTCTTCACATATCCCTTCAAAATCTTCATGTATCGTTCAACTGGATACATCCATCGCATATAAACTGGCCCACACAATCTGATTTCTCTTACAAGATGAACAACCAAGTGTACCATAATATCAAAAAAAGATGGAGGAAAAAACATCTCGAGTTGACACAAGATAACAATTATTTCTTCTTCAAGTTCATCTAACTTCTGAGAGTCAATCTCTTTACTACATATGGAATTGAAAAATGAACATAGTCGAGTGATTGTATGCCTAACATTTTTGGGCAAGATTCCACGAATAGCCACTGGTAATAATTGTTGCATTAGAACGTGACAATCATGTGACTTTAAGCCAATTAGTTTCAAATCATTCATAGATACAAGACTCTTCACATTTGAAGAGTAGCCTTGTGGTACCTTAACACCTTTAAGACATTCACAAAAACTTGTTTTCTCTTTCTTTGACAAAGTGTAACACGCTGCAGGCAAGTATGTACGTTTACCAACTTCTCTCGGTGCCAATTCCTCTCGTATATTCATTTCAATCAAATCCAGACGTGCATTCACACCATCCTTTGTTTTCCCTTTAATGTTCAGAAGTGTTCCTATTAGACTGTCACACACATTCTTCTCTACGTGCATTACATCTAGGCAGTGTCTAACATCCAACTTACACCAATACGGAAGATCAAAAAAGATTGATCTCTTCTTCCATATTTCACTCACCGTTTGCTTCTTCTTCATTTTTCCAAAAGTCACATTAACATTTTTTATTTTTTCATAAATTTCAACACCACTTAAGGGAGTGGGACAAATGTCATGTTCTTGGTATCCGTTAAAAGCTTTTTTCAATCGACGATACGGATGATATTTCTTTAGAAATCTACGATGCCCAAGATACACGGTTTTTATTCCATGTTTCAACTGCTCATAAGATGTCTTGTCTTGACATATTGGACATGCTCTATGGCCTTTCACACTATAACATGACAAGTTCCCATATGCAGGGAAGTCATTGATAGTACAAAACAACATTGCATGCAATCGGAAAGATTCATTTTTAAACGTGTCAAACACATCAACCCCTTCATTCCACAATAATTTCAAATCTTCAATCAATGGATTAAGATAAACATCTATGTCATTTCCAGGTTGTTTTGGACCATAGATCATCATAGATAACATCATGTATTTGCGCTTCATACACAACGCAGGAGGTAAGTTGTAAATCATTAACAAAACGGGCCATGAACTATGATTACTACTTAAATTTCCAAAGGGATTCATTCTATCAGTTGCCAATCCAAGTCTTAAGTTTCTTGATTCTTTTCCAAATTCAGGAAATTCTTTATCAATATTCTTCCACTGCAAAGAATCAGCAGGATGACGAAGTAATCCATCACATTTTCTATTATCTGCATGCCACCTAAGGTTTTTAGCGTCATCTGCATTTGCAAACAAATGCTTAAGCCTTGGAATTATCGGAAGATACCAAACAACCTTAGCAGGAGGACCTTCCTTTGTCAATTCATCAATTTCATCATTTTGACCAACCTTAACCTTATAGCGTGACAAACCACACCTGGGACATCTTCTTAAATCTTCATACTCATTTCTGTATAAAATACAATCGTTAGGACATGAATGTATTTTTCTATACTCCATACCCATTGGACAAAGTATTTTTTTCGCCTCATAATTTCGATTGGGCAAGGTATTTCCTTCTGGAAGCATATCCTTAAGCAATTGAAGCAATTCTGTAAAACTTTTGTCGGTCCATCCATTCATTGCCTTCAAATTCATCAACCTTAACACTGCTGATAATCGTGTGAAGTTAGTTGAACCAGGATACAAAGGAGTCTCTGCATCATTAGACATATTTTCAAAAACTACATTAGCAAATGATTCTGCTCCCACATCACGTATCATGTCTTCTAATCTATCATCCATTGAGAAATTAACTTCCTCCGAACCTCCGTGCACACTTGGCAAGTCTAACAATTCACCATGCCACGTCCATGTTGTATAACTTTTCAAAAATCCATCACACAAAAGATGTTCTCTAATTTCAGAAACAGTCAATATCCTTCCATTTAAACAATTGATACAAGGGCACCTTATCCTTACTCCATTCTTATAACTAACGGCATTATATTCTGTGAATTGTATGAACTCTTCCACCCCTTTTTCATAAGTATCACTTATTCGTGATGTATTAATCCAACTCTGATCCATAGAACTGCTAAACTAAGAACCAATACTTTCAATATGTAATCATGAAAAAATAAAACAAAAGTGCCGAAGGTCGGACACCTCCAGACTCAGAACCAGTGCGTTCAATATGTCAAAACAATATATAATTACTGAAAATTGTCGAAGGTCGGACACCTCCGGACTCAGAACTAGTGCGTTCAATATGTCAAAACAATATATAATGACTGAAAATTGCCGAAGGTCGAACACCTCCGGACTCAGAACCAATGCGTTCAATATAAACAATTAATATCAAAATCAAAACGAATACTTTCAAAATATAGGTGATAATAAATAAGAATACACTAACCTTAAATGGATGGGCGGTCACGACAAGCGGTTGCAGCAAGGAGTCAGTGGTCACGGACGTGCGTCGCGGCACAGGTCGGTCGTCACGTAGTCGTGGACGGCGGTCGCAGGTGCAACGACAGAGTCGGCCGGCGGTTGCTGGAACGGTCAAGGTGGTGTCCGTCGGGCGGTTGTTCGCGGCAAGGGCACGGGCGGTGCGGTCACGACAGGGGGTCGCGAGCGGTCGCGGTCGTCGCGGTCGCGGTCGTCGCGGTCGCGGGGCCCGGTCGCGGTAGGGACGGTGCGGAGTCGCGGCAGGGGCACGGGCGGTGCGGTCACGACAGGGGGTCGCGAGCGGTCGCGATCGTCGCGGTCGCGGGGCCCGGTCGTGGCAGGGACGGTGCGGAGTCGCGCAGGAGGTCGCGGTCGTGGGGCCCGATCGCGGCAGGGGCGAGCGGCAGCGGCGCGGTGGGGAGTCGCGCGGGGGTCGCAAGCGCTGCGGATTCGCGTGGTCGCGGTCGTCGCCGGTGTGAGGGTTGCGGTCGGCGCAGTCGGCGGCAGGGCTGTCAGGTCGGCGGACGGTCGGACGTCAGCGGTGGAGCTCGGTCGTCTACGGGTGTGAGGGTTGCAGAGAAGAGTTTGTGAGAAAGAGTGTGAAAGAATTGGAGAGAGTGTGAGAAAGAGGGGGAAAAAATCAACTCTGAAACTTTTAACGACGGTTCTTGAAGAACCGTCTTTGAAACTTCACTTTTAACGACGGTTCTTGGCGCGAACCGTCGTTGTATGTTTAGCGTCTGGTTTTAACGACAGTTCTGGTGCGAACCGTCGTTAAAAGTCTGAAAAAATTTGAAAAAAATTACAGGAATGCCACCGCGTCGTTTTTAACGACGGTTATCACTAAACCG